>NC_090753.1:66760846-66877003 GCF_036898095.1 Palaemon carinicauda
CTATAAGCCCAGGGTGCCCCAACAGGGAAAATAGCCCAGTGAGGAAAGGAAACTAGGAAAAAATAGAATATCTTAAGAATAGTACCAACATTAAAATAATTATTTCCTATATAAACTATAAAAACCTTAACAAAATGAGAGGAAGAGAAATTAGATAGAATAATGTGCACGATTGTACCCTCAAACAAGAGAACTCCAACCCAAGACAGTGGAAGACCATGGTACAGAGGCTGCGACACTACCCAAGACTAGAGAACAATGGTTTGATTTTGGAGTGTCCTTCTCCTAGAGGAGCTGCTTACCATGGATAGTCTCTTCTACCCTATGAATTGATAAAGATAATAATGACTGATTTGATGAAGAAAGTATATAAAAATACTCCTTGTGTCATATAGATAAAAAAATGTTCTGATAGTTGCACAACCATGTTAGTTTTCTTTACAAAAATAGTTTTAGATGAAGATTATGTAAAATAGATGTTAATTACTGTGATATAACATTGGTTTGAAATGTTTAGTAATTATATACACACACACACACACACACACACACACACACACACACACACACACACACACACACACACACACACACACACTATATATATATATATATATATATATATATATATATATATATATATATATATATATATTATTACTTGCTAAACTGCAACCCTAATTGGAAAAGCAGAATGCTATAAGCCCGGAGGCTCCAACAGGGAAAATAGCCCAGGGAGGAAAGGGAACAAGGAAATAAGAGAAGTAATTAACAATTAAAATTAAATATTTTAAGGACAGTAACAATAATGAAATAAATACTTCATATATAAGCTATAAAATCTTTAACAAAACAACAAGGAGAGAGAGAGAGAGAGAGAGAGAGAGAGAGAGAGAGAGAGAGAGAGAGAGAGAGAGAGAGAGAGAGAGAGAGAGAGAGAGAGAGAGAGAGAGAGAGAGAGAGAGAGAGAGTATGTATGTACGTATAAAGGTGCTTATTCTAATGGTAAATAAATTTTGCTTGAGAAAAGATATATTATTCTGTAAATAAGTTGTTTACTTAACATTAACTGTCTTTTTTAAAACATCACCAAATCTATAAGAACGAACATGAAAATCTATCTTTTTTCCCCTACATTAATAGAAATAACTTAGATTATGTTGTCTTCATATTTCATATTAGGCTGAAATAGCATTTTTTATTTTTTCCTTAAATAAATGTTCATAAATGAATATAGTTTATGACGCCACGAGACAAATTACGTACTTAACACGAAACACAAGACAAAAAACACGTAATTATTTAATTCTAACAGATCACTTATCATACTTTTTGTTAACTTATATCTTAGTAATAATTAAATATGCAAATATCATATATAATTAATACTAAAACAAGTGTTAACTACTGTGTCTGTTAAAAATAAAAAGGTGAAATATGTCACTGAAATTCCCACCGAAAAAGTAAAGAAAATGAAAATGCATTTTCAATGAAAAATACGTTCTTGTGATATCTAATTCCTGTAAAAGCAATACGATATTTTTTTAGATATTTTATATTTAAAGTTTTTACTTAAAAGATATAAATGTTATGGTATATCTATTGTCTTTTGTTACGATATCACAATTATTTTAAGCTCATTTTCCATTAGAATCCAACGATATTAAATCATGTGATACATGCTAATATAAATTAATTTAATATATATATATATAAAAATTATTATAATCATATTAAAAAGAAGGAAACTTATTAAAAAAATACATCTATTGCGATATTCCTATTGTCTTTTGTTACGATATCACAATTGTTTTTAGCTCATTTTCCATTAGAACCCTACGATATGAAGTCACAAAATACATGCTATTATAAAATAATTTAATATATATATCAAAATTATTACAATCATCTTAAAAAGAAGGAAACTTATTAACAAAAAATATATATCATAATTGTTTTTAACTTATTTTCCATTAGAATCCAACGATATTAAATCATATGATACATGCTATTATAAAGAAATTTAATATATATATCAAAATTATTATAATCATATTAAAATGAAGGAAACTTATTAAAAAAATATATCTATTGCGATATTCCTATTGACTTTAGTTACGATATCACAATTGTTTTAGCTCATTTTCCCTTAGAATCGTACGATATTAAATCATATAATACATGCTAATATAAAGAAATTTAATAAATATATCAAAATTAATATAATCATCTTAAAATGAAGGAAACTTATTAAAAAAAAATATATATTTTTTTTTACTTTTTAGCTCATTTTCCATTAGAACCATACGATATGAAGTCACAAAATACATGCTATTATAAAATAATTTAATAAATATATAAAAATTATTATAATCATCTTAAAAATAAGGAAACTTATTAAAAAAATATATTTTTTACTTTTTAAAAGACTCTCTGAGTTCGCCTACTGATGAAATTCACGTCCTACGGTCCTTAGCTCGTTCAATTCTAAAGCAGTCCTTCACGTAAGTGCTTCGTCTAATATTATCTCGTTGAATTTCCGTGTCATCTTAGATCATCCTTATCTAATTATTGCACAGTAATTAGTTCAGGTATTGAACCAAGTACTGGTGGTGTTAATTAGTTAATTAATTAATAATTTACCGGTGATATTCACCTTTGAAAAAATAACTTGTGAAATGTGTTTTTAGCGTCGGTATCGAACTGGTCTCGCTGTTGTTTTTGTTCAAAGAATATTATATATATTGTTATTTTATAATATTGTTTGATTTATATGTTAATTACAAATGTATTTTGTTAATTGGATCATAATTAACGTTTTTAAAAATGTAGAAATATGGATTTTTAACCAATTTTCCCGTCTTTGATGCCATTCCTGTCCGGCATGAAAAATACAGTCGCTTATTAAGCCGACGGGAAATAAATATACAGTTCTACGTTAGGTATTATAATGTATTATACAACTGCATTAACTGTATTGTACCTTGAAGCCCTATTGTAGTATCTGAAGGTTAACGATACCACTGAAACGTTTGCGTAGAAATTACGATAGCCGTAAAGAATCTAATGTATCTTATTTGCCTAAAGAATTAATGTATAATACAGCTGTAGTAGGTAGTAACTGTATTTTCACCTCTAAATTCTATCGTACTATTTGCAGATTACGATTAACGTTTGTGTACAAAACACTTAAAACACCGTGAACATTTTGCGTAAAATTTACTATAACTAAACATTTTGCGTAAATACTACGATAACCGTAAAAATGTGTAAAATCTACGATAATCGGAAATATATTGGGTAAAAACTACGATAACAAAAATTTTACGTGAAAACTACGATTACCGTGAAAATTGTGCAATTGACAGGGAAATGCAGTCTTAATTTTTTAATTTATTAATAAGTTGTTTAAGATAACTTATTACTCTTACGAAATTAATGTGTAATTTTGTAAATTGTTAATTTAGATGGTTATTAAATATACAAATGCTATATTGTATACTGAAATCAAACTGAAAATGTTGTTTAAAATATAATTCAACTTAAAAAGAAAAATATAATTGCTACACCAGGTAAATAGTTATAACCTAAATTTCCTTTTACATTGCAATTAATTCTTTTCATATATACATCAAAATAGCTTTAATTTTCATCAATTTCTTGATACATTTAATTTTCCCCAGCATGCGTTATTACCTAAATGGTTGAGGGGCCAGGATATTATATTGACATGTCTTTATAGCACCAACATTAATATTAGTATCGATGGAGCCTTTGTATATCAGCGGCTAGTTCCTCATTTATTTATTAAAAATGGACATTGACTATCCTAAACTTTCCCCCCTAACCTAACCTACAAGCGGTGTCCTTGCCTGCTTACCTAGCGGGGGGCTAACACCCCCTTGCGAACCCCCCTTACACGGACGTATCCTAAGTTAGACTCCTAATACATACATGTGGGCGCTATTGTACATACACCCCGTATCGATAAAGGTACATCAAAAAGTGTCACCAGGCCAGGTACGAATTTGGCCAATGTCCTGTCATGGGCCTTATGGTATCACAATTAGAGCATAATATTATTGAAATTGTGATATAATTATATTTATGGACAGGGAAATAATGTATAGAGAAAGAAAGGTTTGTTTTACCATTTATCATTTTCCAATTGTTTTCCTTACCTAAAATTAGGTTTCCACTGGGGAGTCCCCGATTACTGACTGATATAGATGGAGATATACATCTGCGGTGAAATTAAAAGTGTCAATTTTGAAGGAAATTTTTATTTGTATACGATAAAGCGGTTTATTAGTAGGAAATTTTTCCTTGTCTAACTAATCTAAATAAGTCAACTCCATGGCCCGAGAATTAATCTAGTTCCCTATTCCAATGACTATTTTTCTATTTTCTTAACCATTATATTATGGTAACCAATTACAATTGCTGGAGCCTTTGTATTTTAGCGGCCAGGTCCTCCCGCGTACTTTAGAAATGGACAACAGCTAATGTAAACTGCCACCCCCCCCCCTAAACCAAACCTGTAAGCCGTGTCTTTACCTACTTGCCTAAAGGAGGGTCTAACAGCCCAGCGACCGCCTTACTCTGCCGTATTATTAGTCTGCCATCATCATACATACAGGTGGCCGCTATCATGCATCCACCCCCAATTGCCTTTGGAGTAACTTTTGATGCAAAGCATTTTTGGGGTGTATATATGATAGCAGCCACCTGTATGTATTAAGTCTAACTTAGAATACTGCAGTGTAAGGGGGTCGCAGGGTGGCGTGACCCCTCCGTTAGGTAAGTAGGTAAGGAAACGCCTTGTAGGTTACGTTAGTGGGGAAAAGTTTAGCTCAATTAATGTCCATTTTTAATCGCCGCGTGAGGAACTGGCCGCTGATTTACAAAGGCTCCGCATTTTTTATTTATACCAAGCTCGTTCCTGCAGAGCTTTTTTCGTTCATAGGTCAAGTCACCGACCTTAGTTATTGCTGTTTATGGGTAGATGGTTTAATGGCCTTGGCAATTGTTGTGTACAACATAACTTGTAAGCCCCACAGATTTAAACCAGTACACTGTGTTGCAAGTCATCAATGATAACTGTTTGGTGACAAGATAATAACCTTTGAGGGAGTTTACCCCACTTTTTTTAACCTTGTATGTAGATGGTTTTTCATAGCATACTAAAATACTAGTTAAAGGAAGGGAAGAAATGAAGGCTGTTACGTGTGCGTATAGGAATACTGTATTTTGAACTGTTCAGTTCAGTTGCGGGCCGAAGGGATTCGCTTTTCCGTTGGCACTGTTAGAAAGGAAACTTTTCTAGGTGTAATGATCAGTACGTAATATGTCAGAAAAGCCGCGCATTAGAAGGGAAGGCATTTGAGAGACCGGCTTGGATATGGGCGTCCTTTGTAGAATGACGGACTGGGCTGTGTGCGTATAAAATGGGTATTTTCCATCCTATGTTTTTTAGGTGATTTGTATCAGTGTTGTAATGCAAATCCCTCTTCTTGGACTATCAACAGATTTGTACTATTTTAGCAGTAACCCCTTGTTAGGTTTGCTCTGCAATGCCTCGCTTTTCTTGCAATTTAATCTCATTGGCCCTCTGTTGATGTAGGTTGAACGTGGTGAATGACATCACACATTAGCTATTGCCGAAGTAACATTTTCCTAGTATCTTTATGAAAGAAGAGTTCCTGTTGAAAACATGCCATAGGTTCCCTCTGAGGCCCTGAAATCGTTACTCTCGGGTCAAATTTCTAACCTCGTATCACAAGTGAGTGATCTAAAGGACAAAATGGAGTCTATTGAGGAAAGGGTCACTGCTGCGGTGGAGGACAAACTACGCCACCATCTAGAAGAGATAGACCGTAAAATTAGTGAAAAGGACAAAATAATTACCGACCTAACAAATAGGGTGGCGACACTTGAAGCCAGGCCAGACACATCTAGAGAAATGGAAATTCTCGAGGAGAAGCTGGATGAGATGGAAGCCCAAATGATGTGTGATAATCTTGTCCTGTCTGGCCCTGCTTTGCCCGCTCCCCAACCAAACGAGGATACACGGAATATAGGCCGAGATCTCGTGGAAAGGTGTGTCCAAAAGAATTTTCCTGACCACGTCTTCCTTGAAGGGCGAAGGATCGGTAAGAGAAGGGTCGATGGGTCTTTTGAAAACAACAACATCTTGCTGAAAGTGATGTCGCGAGCTGTGAAGGCAGACATCAGACACTCGTGTTTTCAACACAGGAATGACACTGCAAAAGGTTTCTTTGTAGGCGAAGCGCTCACAAAGAAACGTGATAAGCTTTTTTATGAATTACGTAGAGTGAAAAGACAGCAGTATACCGGTCTGTTCCTACATACTCGCGACGGAGTTATTAAAGTGAAAACTTCCTCAGCGGGCAAAACTTTTGCTATCCGTACCCGAAAGGACCTTGATCTATTCTACAGTAGTACAGGGCTCAGTGCCCCTGAGTGATTTCAAAATATGTGCTAAATACTCCATTGTTTTCAGTTTCTGTAACCATTTTTTCTAACCTCATTAGTTTTTTTCACATTTAAATTTTTGAATTTACACTCACAATTTTTTCTTTTTTTCAAATTGCATTATTTTACTTTTAACACTGCCATTTCCACTATTGTTAGTAATATCATTACTATTATCAAATTTACCATTTTTACTTTTACTGATATTAATATCATTATTATTTTTTTTTTCTCCTTTTTTATTACTACTATTTTTGTTAATATTATTTTTATTATTCCTATTTCTGTATTGTAATTACAACAATTATTTCCTTGTTTATATTTTTTACAACTATTTCCAGTTTTCATCGTAACGAAATATTTTCATTTTTTGTATTTCTAAGCATATTGTTACTAAACTATTAATTACTAATTTTAACTGTGGTTACGTCTCATGAACACAAATCCTGTATATCACATTGATCCTGATGAAAACTTTATTGATTTTGTGAACACATCTGATCTGTTTTCCTGTAAATATTACACTACTGACACATTTAATGATTCTCTCCCTAATCATATGCGGCAATGCCTTTCATTAATAAGTTTTAATATTCGAAGTTTCAAGAAAAACCATGACGAATTTATTGGCTACTTAAATAACTGCAACCATGAATTTGATATCATTGTATTGACCGAAACATGGGCTAAGGAAGAAACTCACTGCATGAATTATCTTCCTGGGTATAATGCGTGTCACAATTATCGGGAAGGTCGGAGGGGCGGCGGTGTGAGCATTTTCGTTAAAGACTCTATTGATTTTCAACCTCTTGATGACTTCTTCAACATTTCTAATGATAATTTTGAAAGTGTCGGTGTAACGGTTTCTATACCAAACTCGCCTCATAAAAGGTATTAAACTTTGGAATACTCTGCCCGCTTATCTAAAGGCACTGCTTAGCGTTCGGTCTTTTAAGAAATCATATACAAATCTCCTGTTATCTGGGTATTAAGCTTTATTAATAAATATTTATACTTGCCTACCTAACCACAACGCAAGTATGTTTCATTGTTTAGAATATTTTTTTTATTTGTAAAACTAGTTCTTTTACTGAGTTTTTTGCTTAATATCTACAATTGTTTCAATGTATATACCATTAGCTTTCATATACCATCTTTCCTTATCATATAAATATGCATTTCCTTTTGTTTTTAGGCTAAGATTCTCATTCATATGTATCTATTTGTATACATATGATTATGTATATGTATGCGTACGTTTTGTATATCTATATCCATATTTACTTTATTTTTTATTTTTACTTAATTGATGATATTTTTTTGTTGTATTATTGCCCGAAGAGCTCTGCTCCACATGGGCTTGGACTGAGTCTTTTTTTCTTTTTGTAAATCTTTGAATGTAAATATTTTTTGTCCAATAAACATTATTATTATTATTATTATTGAAATTATGCAGTAAGCCCTGAGAAGTTACCAAGATGTTTTCATACGAAAACCACATTATTTATTATTTTCAAGGTACTGTATCAAACTAATCACTCCTAGAAGTCAGGACCAGGTCAAGTTAGGTCCCCACGAGCATTTCAGATTACCCACAACCGCCAATTAGTGTGGTGGTCCACCGCTACTGATTAAAATGTCTGTAAATTCTCAGAACTAAAGGGAGTTCACTCGTTCGAACGGTTCGTCGAACCCGCTTGTTAAACAATTCAAAGAGGTGGAGTCTGTCACTAGTGCATAAGGCTTGTGGACAAGGAAGCTCCGCTCACAAAGTCAGGCGAGAATAGACGTTTTTCGAACCGTTCGACAAACGTGGTTGACAAAATCATATTTCAATATTGTATTTTGGCGTCTTAACTGTAAGACAAGGCGTTTGTAGAATGACAGACAAGCATAGACGCCTTGCTCTCAATCCTATTGCAATTGTGCAGATTAAAAGCTATCCAGTGTTCTAAATGCCAGTCTTGCACCTTTCGGAAAACTTCAGAAATTTAGGAATAACGCCAATTTTGACTTGTAGTTTAGGTTAGTCGAGCTTATTCTCTAATAACATTAAGGCAGGTTCACACGTTCGAACATCATGTCAAACACTTCTCTGTCTTACTGCGTTTTACTGTGTTAACCTGTTATAGCGTGAGTTTGACTAACCTAAATTATAGGTAAAAATTGGAGATATTCCTAAGCAAGGCGTCTATACTGGTCTGTCATTCTACAAACGTCTTGTCTTATAATTAGAATGTCAAAATCTAATCTTGAAATATAGATTTACCCTTGTTCATCTGGGCTCCAAAAGGGATGGAAGACGCAGGCCTGCATGGCTGAGGACTGAAGTGCTAAGCAGATGATAAATGGTGAAGTATTGAATTAAAAGCACAAGAAAAGAGACGACTGGAGAAATCTAACGGAGGACCCTTGTGTCAAATAGTGAATATTTTAAGCAAAATAAGTGTACCCTACTACAAACTACCCATTAAACTACTAAATTTTCTCCTTACCTAACAACTTTCTGATGATCTTAGACGAGTTCTTGAAGTACAAGGTGTATCCAATAGATCTTTAAGTTGTTGCAAATCCTGAATTACAGGATATGGGAATGACTCTTAATGTAGTTCTTCCACGCAACTCCTCGGGAAAAGCTAGCCAGCCTGAAAAAGAGTACCAAAGGTTAGGTATTGATTTTCCTATTGAAAACAGGATAAAGAAACCAGTATGGTATATTTTATATCGGGAATATCTTCTCACAGTCATTTCAGGCAAAATGTAATATTGTAGATCATCTTAAGGTTCGGTTCGTGATCCTCATAACTGCACGATCAACCATGTTACATCGTAATCTGCTTGCTGCGTAATCTTTTGGTAATTTTATCAACCTCGTATCGGTCCTATCAATCGTTTTTAAAGCACGGTTCTCATCTCGTTGCCCTTGAAGGTTGGGAAGGCTTAGGACCATGAAGTTCTTCTCTTTAACTATATGTAGTCTTAACTTCTTTAATAAACTTTTTAAGGGTAAAATTGTAAGACCATATAACCTGATTTGTGCCCTAACATTTTAAACTTTTTTTTTTTTTTCCTGTGAATTCTTTCTGGTCCTACACAGGATAAATTATCATGGTTTATCTGTCGCACTAACTTCTACGTAGTCTTATTCCTTTTCTTAAGCTCTTGACTAATCTTTTCATTGAATAAGTAAGAAATAATACAATGAAAATATCAAACACTTGTAGAAATGTTCTGACATTAAACGGAATCAGCTTTTATGTATAGCGCCAGGGCCAACTGCCTAAGACTAAATGATAGGAAAAGATATGAATTACGAGAAAGGGTAGAGTGTAAGCAATGTGGGGTAGAGACTGAAGATCTCTTAGCCCATTTCATTCTCGACTGTCCAGACCTCAGCGACGAGAAATGGAAAATAATAGGATTACTGTAGTCATACGAAGAAGAAAAGAAGTTGATAGGAAACATTCAGGATGCACCTGCCATCATCATTATGAGCCTCGTAAGAGGAGTCGTTCTGTAATATCCACAATATTATTATTAGATAAGCTACAAACCTAGTTGGTAAAGCAAGATGCTATAAGCTCAAAGGGTTCCAGTAGGGATAAGTAGCCCAGTGAGAAATGAAAATAGGGAAATTTACAATATTTTAAAAACTTCAAACATGTCATATAAACTAGACTTATGTCAGCCTTTTCTGCAAGTTTTACCGATTCAACTACCCGATTAGGAAGATCATTCCACAACTTGGCCACAGCAGTTATAAAACCTCTAGAATACTGTGTAGTATTGAGCCTCGTGATGTTAGAAGGACTAAAAGGATGGGGCATTTTTCTATATATTTTTTTGAAATTGCTCTAACAGCCTTAATTTTTGTCATGGAGAGGTCAGGTTGGTCTCATTCTTTTGGAATATGCCTGAAGTTTCTCATAAACTTATCAAAAACATGTAAATAACAGTGTTTTGCAAGAACGTAGCGGTACGCCCTTGGGGGGCCGAAAGGGTCAAGTAAATGCCAAACAAAATAACCCGCCTGAAAAACACCCACATCAAGGTTTCATAATAGTTTGTTCTTTAATTGTAAATTGCCTTGAGAAAGTCAATAAATTTCTCTGCATTTCTTCCCCGTAGTTTCGATAAATTTTATAAAAATGTTTGGGGTCTATGTTTGTATGATGACGATTGACTAAGAATGCAGCGTTGTAGGTGCGGTCGCAGGGGTGGTCTCCCCCCCCCCCACACACTTAGTTAAGTAGCTAAGGACACTGCTTGTAGGTTAGGTTGAGGGGAGGGAGTTCGAGTTAGTTGATGTCCATTTTTACAGTTGTGGGAAGAACTGGCCGCTGATATACAAAGGCTCCAAAAGATTTTTTTCAATTTCTACGCAAACTCTATACTGTTACTGAACTCGAGCAAGTACACTGCGGTAAATACAATCTGCAACTACTTTAAATACCATATATTACATTGTTAAGCTTTCAGGTGATCATAGTAAAGTACAGTACTTCGTTACTTTACAAGAACAAAGACCTGCACACGGTCTGGTATAGTGATGTAATGTGTTTGTTATTTTTGGATTATTTAAGGAATAACTGCAAAGTCTTCACTGACACAAACTGAATCGACGTAAGAGTGGTAGTACGGTACTTTGGTGTGTTGAATCATTTTTTTATCGTCCCCTGCCAACTCACGTGTTCAATCTAGAGTAGAGTACCTTAAACTAGGCCTTTCTAGTGTAACTGACCGGCATAATATTGATAGGGACTGGATTTGTAATAGCTATAGTTCTTAAACTAAACCTTTTTTGTGGTGGCCGGTGTTGTTTAATGTCCCTGACCGGTGAATGCCAGACTGCGGTTTGAGTCCTGCTGAAACACAATTTTTTGGGTTCACTGTAACCTCACCATCCTTGTAAGCTAAGGAAGGCGGTTAGGGACAGCCTATAGGGTTATTTGCTGAGGAATCAGCAGCCATTACCTGGTCCTAACTTGGGTGGAGAGGGGCTTAGGCGCTGATCATATTTGTAATGTATATGGTCAGTCTCTAGGGCTTTGTCTTGCTCAATAGGGCAGTGTCGCTCTCCCTTGCTCCTGTCATTCATGAGTGCCCTTTAATTCAACTGTCAAGATTAAGATCGGTAGTATTGTTAGATATATATATTGTTTAGCTTTTTTTTTTTTCTCTGCCTTTGTTTTGTAACAACTTGGTAAAAATAAATGAACAGTATTTTGATTTTCAGAATTTTCTATTATTTTCTCTTTAGAATTTTTTTTTTTACTTTGTAAAAATATACGAAGAATATTTTGATTTCCGAAAATATCTATACTGTACTTTGTTTAGAATTTTGTTCACGAAAAATATACGAACATTATTTTGATGTCCGAAATTTTCTGTATTTTCTGTAAAGATTTTTTCAACTTTGTAAAAATAAATCAACAATATTTTGATTTCCGAAATTTTCTATATTTTCTGCCAAGATTTTTTTTTAACTTATTAAAAATATACGAACAATATTTTGATTTCCGAAATTTTCTGCATTTTCTGTCAAGATTTTTTTCAACTTTGTAAAAATATACAAACAATATTTTGATTTCCGAAAATTTCTATATTTTCTGTTATTTTTTTCAACTTTGTAAAAATATACGAACAATATTTTGATATCCGAAATTTTCGTTATTTTGTTTTGAAGATTTTTTTTTCAACTTTGTAAAAATATACGAACTATTTTGATTTCCGAAATTTATTTCAGAATGGCAGACTCTGGATCTGGCCGTGGAGGCTTCCGGGGAGGTTTTGGTACCCGAGGACGTGGGCGCGGAAGGGGCCGTGGCCGTGGCCGAGGACGTGGGCGCGGAAAGGAGAACGAGAAGGAGTGGGTGCCAATCACCAAACTTGGCAGGCTGGTAAAAGATGCAAAGATCAGGAGCCTGGAGGAGATCTACCTGTTCTCTCTCCCCATCAAGGTAACGGGACAAGCGGTGTTTAATTAGGGAAGATCTAGTCAATTCTTTTTAGCGAGGCAGATTTGCACCCACTCGTAGGGGTGCCCTTTTATCTCGGGAAAAGTGTCCTGATCGCTGATTTGGTTGAACAGACAATTCTAACCAATCGAATAGCAGGAAACTTTTCCGAGCTAAAAGGGCACTGCTGCGAGTTGGTGTAAATGCGCCTCATTGAAAAA
Source organism: Palaemon carinicauda (assembly GCF_036898095.1). Classification (NCBI taxonomy): domain Eukaryota; kingdom Metazoa; phylum Arthropoda; class Malacostraca; order Decapoda; family Palaemonidae; genus Palaemon; species Palaemon carinicauda. Next base: position 66,773,520 of record NC_090753.1, read on the forward strand.
ATATGAGTATAATAAGTATTTTGAGTATCCGTTCCCTGGGTAAACTTAACTATAAAGATCTTGTAGTGTAGAAATTAATTGGGGGTATCCTTTCACTCGATAAACTCAGAAAAGATCTAGCAAGCGTGGCCGCCAATTGATCGATGATATATACTACATTAAGTACTTCAAGCTTTGGTTTATGTCTTTCCCCCTGTCATTTTAAGCTTTAATATAGGTACATAAATTGTTTTAATAGTCTGATTCATGCTTGAAGATGGTCATCGAACTTGCAAATAGTATTTAATCTGACTCTGGAATTTGATTTGTATATATATAATTTAACCCTTTTACCCCCAGGCTATTTGGAAATTTCCAACCCTTAACCCCTAGGGGTTATGTTTTTCCCAGCACATTTTGCAGTATATATTTTTAAATTGCCTTAATTTTTGTCATAGAGAGGTCAGGTTGGTCTCATTCTCTTGGAAAATGCCTGAATTTTCTCAAAAAAATTATCAAATATGAAAAAAAAAGTTTTATAGCATTTTTTTTGCAAGGACGTAGCGGTACGTCCATGGAGGTAAAGGGATGGTTTTTGTGAAACGTACCAGTACGTCCTTTGGGGGTAAAAGGGTTAAGGTTTCTGACATTGTTTAGGCTTAAGAAACTAAATCACAATGGGGACATTATGCACTAAAATGTATTGTTCCCCCTGAAATTTGCTAGACGCTAAATGTTAATGTTGGTAAAATTTTATTCTCGTTGCAGGAGTTTGAGATCATCGACTTCTTCCTCGGCTCACAGCTCAAGGATGAGGTACTGAAGATCATGCCTGTCCAGAAACAGACACGTGCCGGTCAGCGTACTCGTTTCAAGGTATGGTAATAGTTCGATAAATTTCAAATGTCTAAGGAACTATTTCTATTGTATGTATTAAGTTTCAACATAACTTACACATTATTGAAATGTCTTGATTGCATATTTGTGTAATTGGCAAAAATAATTTAGGCACCAACATTGAAAATCTGTTAGTTCATCCTTGTATAAATGATATAAATATTCTAGGGATTATTGAAATTCTGTTACTACATCCTTATATAATTGATAAAAATAGTCCAGGAATTATTGAAATTTTGTTACTGCAGCCTTATATAACATAAAAATATCCCTGGAATTTTTTAAATTTGATACTGCATCCTTATATAATTAACAAAAAAATTCCAGGCGTTAGTCAAATTTTCTTCATATATCCTTATAAAAAGGATAAAAATATTTCAGGAATTATTGAAATGTTGTCACTCCATCCTTATATAATTGATAAAATTATTCCAGGCATTCGTGGCCATCGGTGATTTCAACGGCCACATAGGATTGGGTGTAAAGTGCAGCAAGGAAGTGGCAACCGCTATCCGAGGGGCCATCATTCTGGCCAAGTTGTCCATTGTCCCTGTAAGAAGAGGTTATTGGGGTAACAAGATCGGTAAACCCCATACCGTACCATGCAAGGTAAGGGTCCTCTATGATGTAAGGAATAACTAGAAGCATGTACAGCATGTCGAAAGGTTCGCCGAACCTCTACCGTGTTAGACTAATCGTACCGATTATTTTTCTATTATCGTTGGTGTTCCTGTTAAACTCGAGTGCTGCCCTCTATAGGGAAGTTCTATGATAAATGCAGGTAGAGTAAGTGGGTAGATCTCCGTGTTGGTGGCATTGCAATTGCCAACAACTCTGTTATCTACAAACAAGATTGTTTTAAAAGATGATATTAAAGAGAAATGCATAAGTTCAACTGAATGTCAAAGTTTTAAGTTATTTTTGAATAATGGGAAGACACCAACAGGAGGAAACATAATGTTCATTGATTTGCAGTTACCATTAACAATTGATGTTTGCTATTGATATCCCTATTATATTAACAAAATTGTAATTTACACATATACCTTGCATGAAACACATGGACAGTGTTGTGTAGATTTGTCCAAAACAATGTTACAAAATTGTTTTTCACCAGCATTCTCCTGCTGGTGTTGCACCATGAAATGGTTTCAACTAAAACTTACCCAAGAGAAGGTCTTTTGGGCAGTTTTGAGTGAATTTAGTGTAATGACTGAGGTGTTTGAGAGAGACACGGACACTGGTTGGAGTGGTGTTGCTCCATGAAATGGTTTCAACTGAATCATACCTAATCTTCTTTTGGGCAGTTTTGAGTGATATTAGTGTAAGGCTTGAAGTGTGTTGTAATTTAGAATACTGTGAAAGTATTTTTGTTCGTGGTGTACCAATTTTCGTGTGGGTGGGCGAATCCACAAATTTAAAAATCCAACTTTATACACTGTCAGAATATAGTATTGAACTTTGACACATTGGATTTGTGTTGGTGACCTACATGTTCTAAACCATTGTGGATTACTAATTTATTCTGATTTGTTATTGTGAATGTTTTATTTTGGTGTGCACTATGATAATTATTGCATTGCAAATGAACACTTATCATAATTGGGGTTCAACTAATAACCAAAAAGGTAAAAGTTCCAAAACGGAAATCCACGAATTTAAGAATCCACAAACCAACATTTTTTTTTTATAGAACAACGAAAATTGGTACCCACGATTAAAAATACATTCACAGTAACTTGCTAGAGGATTTATAAATCTTACCCAAGAGAAGATCTTTTGGGAAGTTTTGAGTGTTTCCTGTGATGTAAGGAATAACTCGAAGCATGTACAGCATGTCGAAAGGTTCATTGAACCTTCCGTGTTAGACTATAGTCTATTTCTTTTAGCGAGGCAGATTTGCACCGACTGGCAGTGGTGCCCTTTTAGCTCGGAAAAGTTTCCTGATCGCTGATTGGTTGGACGAGATAATTCTAACCAATCAGCGATCAGGAAACTTCCGAGTTCAAAGGGCACCGCTGTGAGTTGGTGCAAATCTGCCTCGCTAAAAGAAATGGACTGTAATTGTACCGATTATTTTTCTATTATCGTTGGTGTTCCTGTTAAACTCGAGTGCTACCCTCCTTATAGGGAAGTTCTATGATAAATGCAGGTAGAGTAAGTGGGTAGATCTCCGTGTTGGTGGCATTGCAATTGCCAACAACTCTGTTATCTACAAACAAGATTGTTTTGAAAGATTATATAGTTAAGGGAAATGCATATGTCAGTCATGATTATACAAGTTCAACTAAATGTCAAAGTTTTAACAGGTCATTTTTGAATAATGGGAAGACACCAACAGGAGGAAAATTTCGTAAAGATCATTGATTTGCAGTTACCATTAATAACTGATGTGTGTTAGTATCACGATTCTCTTTTAAAGTTTTAATTAACACATCGTCACCCTCATAAACTAACTGCCTAAGTCATTTTCTCCACTTGGGAAATTTAAAAAAAAGAAAAACTCATTTCCTAATTCTTTATATCATTGTGTCAAGCTTTAATTAACAAATTCTAATTCACAAATTCTTCTGTTAAGAATTTGTGAATTGAAACTCAAGACAATTATATAAATAATTAGGAAATGAGTTTTTTTTTTTTTTTCATTTCCCAACAAGTGGGGAAAATGACTTAGGCAGTTAGTTTATGAGGGTGACGATATATACCTTGCATGAAACACACGGACAGTGTGTGTGGAGTTTTTGTCCAAAACAATGTTACAATATTGTTTTGTTACCAGCATATTCCTGCTGGTGTCTCACCATAAAATGGTTTTGACTAAATCTTACCCGAGAGAAAATCCTTTGGGCAGTTTTAAGTATTATTAGTGTAAGATGTGAAGTGTGTTGTAATTTAAAATAACCTGCTAGAAGGTTTATAAATCAATTGTTATGCTAGATGTTTTAAAACTCATTTGTTGAATCTAAGCATTAAAGTATTTTTTACTCACTGGTCACAAAAGCATGTTGAAATTCTAATTGTTATCAAGTTTCAGACTGCCTGTATTTGGAAAGGTTTGTTTTAGATTCTTTCCAGACACTGATGAGGTATTTCAAGTACTTTCACTTTAAAACTCAAATACCTCTTCAGTCTGGAATGAATCTATTAGTATAAAGTATTGAGTTTTTTTTTTTTTTTAATTATTTAAATGTAGAAAATCTCTATTATGGAATGGAAATTATTGAATTTTAGGTTGGGTGATATATACAGTATGAATTTTTTTTTGAATTTTTAGAGTTTAAAGTGCCCAGCTATTTGAGTTGTTATATTATTAGTTGACAATTGAGTAATCATTTTAACTAGTTTTATGTAGAAAATCTTAGATTACGAAATAAAATTGAATTTCAGTTTGGGTAATATAGTTTGCAGTTTTGAATATTTAGAGAAAGTCCCCAACTGTTTGAGATAAATTAAGTATTAGTTGACAATTTAATCTTGTTATTGTAATGCAAGTTCTTGCCTTTGCGGTGCCTTAATACAAACTGCCAAATTCTTTCAGGTGACTGGTAAGTGTGGCTCCGTATTGGTGAGACTCATCCCAGCTCCCCGTGGTACTGGTATCGTCGCCGCCTCTGTCCCCAAGAAGTTGCTGCAAATGGCAGGTATCGAAGATTGTTACACCAGTGCCAGAGGCCAGACGGCAACCCTGGGTAACTTTGCCAAGGCGACGTACGCCGCCATTGCCAAGACCTACGCTTATCTGACACCCGATTTGTGGAAGGAAACTGTCTTCACCAAGTCTCCATACCAAGAATTTACAGACTATCTGGCTAAGTACCACAAGATTAGCTCAGAGCAGAGACAAGAGACCAAGTTGTATTAATCCTGAAGCAAATATATGTGGTTCATGTGAAGTACTCTTTTTATTCTCCATGCTGGTATTTTGTATTTTATTTGTAATCCATAAATTTAGCATTGTAGGTTAAAGTTTACAAGTTAAACTACCTTAAATAATAATTATTTGGACTTGAATGGGAGATTGTTCATGTACAAATGCAAATCTTCATACTTTACTTGAGGTAAGCTTTGATGAAAGCTGGAAATGGCTAATGTAGAGTTGTTTTGGCTGCCACAAGCTAGTAACCAACCACATGTGGTCCATGTTTGACAGCGCAGTCTCTCCCCCGTTATGAATTTAGCTGGTTAGATTCACAGCTGTGTTCTCAACTTGACTAGCCTGAAGTACGTGTTGCGAGTCAAACTACTTTAAATCTTGGACATTAGTTCCGGTCATGGTGCTTTAGGGTTTTATTTCATGGAAAGGGAAAGGACCTCAGTATCTTAATTCTCCCCCTAAGAGAGTGAAAGAAAACTTGAGAGGAACAAGTTTCCTTTCTTGAAGGAAGACGTACTTGGGAAACCTGAACCATCGACAAAAAATTGTTGTGCACCTGCAACAAATGCTATATTTAAAGAAGACGGGCTTGTGATTTTTTATTTGTTCCAATGCAGTATACTTCCATGCACTACATTCATATTAGGTTCTGAGGTCTCCCAGTTATAAAACCATTTGTTTCTACTCTTTACCAAGGTCTTCGTCCACTGTCTAGTTGAGTTTTCTTGCGTACATTTTGGCATATTCTTCATTTTTTAAAAAGGGGTTTTAGGATTAACAGAGCGGCTGTTGATGCCTGGTGGTTTATTCAAGAGGGTTAAGTTTCTCTTTGGCATTCCAGTGTCTTTATCTTCCTCTTTGTTATTCATTTAGAAATCCCATCACTCCGGTTCTCCCTTCAGTGTAAAAGATAGTCCCAGATTGGTTTTATTTTTGTACATATTGTGGTTGTCATTATCGTTTGTATTGTTTTCTATGTTGTGACTTGATTGAGCAAAGTTTGGGGCCCATTCCTAGGGCAAAGGGAGTAACTGGTTATCCTTCATCTCATAAATCCTGCTATTAATGGAGATTAGATTCAGGTAAAAAAACCATTTGTTTCATCTATTGTATTTAAGCTTTTTTTGTGTAGTGGACCTTGTCTATGCTTTAGAGGTGTTTTCTGGCTAGTATATAAAATAACTAGTGAATTATTTGCATTGTTGAAGCCTAATTTTACTTTTCACAAAATGATTAACGTTGCAATTTTACACTTAAGAGTTTTAGTAGACATGTGGTAACGCTGCTTCCTCACATTTTGAACAGTACTGAAATGCAATGAAGGGTAATAATTTTGCCGAATTATTACTCTGATTACCGAGCTGACCTACTACCTTTGAGTTATAGGTTGGGTTCGACAAAGATTTGGCTGCACTTTTCGGTTTTAAAACAAACCATTATACAAATCTAATATCATAGTTATATGTTATTGGGAACCGCATAAAGTGCTTTAAATTAATTACTAGTCACGGGTACTCAGGCTGAACAAAGTCCAAAATAAACCAATGTATCCCTGAGTAGTTGAAAGCGTTTCATTTGTTGCAATCTTAAGATGATCAACTTCCTTTTGGTGTGTTATGACGCTGATCTTTTCTATCTTTGCTCTAAAAAAAAAAAAGTTGCAGAAGGGCATTAACAGCTGGTGTTGTCACAATAGTTCTTTGGCAATAAGAAGGGAGAGATTCAAAATTTTTGCAGCTCGACTGAGGTAAAGTCGCCTCGACTTCACCTCAGTCGAGCTTCATTCATGTTGCCTGTATATTTTTCGGCTCCTTAATTATGGTTGGTTTTCCTTGCAAAGCTGAACTTAATCAGTTCATCATTATCTGCGCCTATTGATGCAAAGGGCCTCTGTTTGGTTTTTCCAGTCGTCTGTCTTGAGCTTTTAAATCAATACTTCTCCATTCACCATCTCATACTTTGCGCTTCTTAGTCCTGAGCCATGTATGTAGGCCTGGGTCTTCCAACTCTTCTTGTGCCTTGTGGAGCCCAGCACTGGGGAGGGGGGGGGGTGCAAACCGTAATCTCTACTAGTTTTATTTTTAATCCTGTTAAGTATGCTGAAAATATCAGACAGCTATGCCAGTATTGTGAGCCATGGGGTGTCATACAAGAAAATCTCCATTTTGTCACAAAGCTCAGTTATTAGAGAAAGAACTTTCTCTTCGACAGCCAGCAAATGTTTATGGTGTAAGTTTTACGTTTGGTTCTCAGCTGTACGTAGGCGAGTGTTTTGTGCTTTGCCTTTGATTAAATTGACAATTTTCACTGCTTCTAGAATGGTTTAAGACTAGTATATATTTAAAAAGTTGATGATGAATTCAATAGTGTGTTTTCTTTGCAACTGATACAATACTTTGTACTCTGCTTTCACAGTCATTCAGTCTTTGAGAGTGCCAATGCGTCATGACCAGTCTAGTATATTTTGGACATTATAATTGTCTAATACATTAAAGATCTTTAGCTAATGTTCTTTGTAGGAATAAGAAGACTGAAAAGAAATAACCATGCACTAACCTCACATTACTTGAAAAATAATTTTCCTTCAGTTGATGGAATGACTTTCTTGAAGAAAACTGTTGGAATGTTTTCATTTCTAGTGCTATCAATTTTTGTCAAGCAGAACCAAAGGCATATTAATTTTTTATTACAAATCGTCATAACCTTGTGTCGTTCATTTTCCTTCAATTCTTTCATATTGATCTTGCTTTTATTATTCCTTCTTGGGGTAAATTCCCTCGAGTACGATAGTCCTGTCCGTCCTCATTTCATACTTCTTCATTCATCAATTATTTGAGAAATAAGGTTTCTTATAACCTAAAAGAGATCTGACTCATGATTGTCAAGCCCAAACTGATCAGTGCCATCTGTTGCCAACTCGTTCTACTACCCCAAAAATGCTCGGAAATTCTGGCGACTTTCTGGTCTTTCCTTTACTGTCTTTGGATCTAGAAAACAATCTTGTTGCATATATGCATGATGCTACTATCTTTGCATTAAATGCATATAAATATAGATCTGTAGTTGCTGAATCCCTTAAGAGAAATCTACGGAAAACTGGTTCATGGCACAAATTATCTTGCAGAAAGTTGAAACTTAACCAAACTGTTATGACTGGAAGTAGTTTGAGGACAGTGGCTCCTCGACATCCAGATCTCCGCAGTGATAATGTTTCTTTAACTATATCCAATTCCTTTAAGCTTTTATGTGATTTAATTGTAAATATACTCTAAGAGAAACACATTTGGTCTATTCTTCAAGTGCACAGAAGATCTTGAAAGAGTAAGGTTTTAGTGATCAATCTAATTTGTAGACATTTTAATTTTTTCATACTACCTTGTTTTGAGTATGGTTGTCTTGTCTGCTCTTCAACTGCTGATTCTCATAATATTTTGGACAAAAGCTTGCTATCAAATTTCTTATTCCTGATTTTGATTTTAATCTCTGGCACAGTCCTTGAAGTCAATTTTCATGCATACTGTATTGCATAGGATTTTTCATATTTCTGACTGTGTTATATTCAGGTCTTCCTAGATTGTATCAAATCATCTTGTACGCCGTAGTGGGTATGCAATTAATTCTAACAGTATTGCCTTCCTCATCATAAGGTTCATTACTACACAGTAATCAGGAAGTTCCATTTCATTTATTATTATTATTATTATTGCTTGCTAAGCTACAACCCTAGTTGAAAAATCAGGATGCTATAAACCCAAGGGCTCCAACAAGGACGATAAACTAGTGAGGAAAGGATATAAATAAAACATTTTAAGAACAGTAACAACATTTAAATAAATCTTTCATATATAAACTATAAGTCTTTAAGAAACAAGAGGAAGAGAAATAAGATAGAATAGATACAACTAGGATGTGGAATGATCATCCTAATGTGGCAATTGAATTGCTGGAACTTCAGAAGTTCAAACCTGTAGCCAAGTTTGTTTTCATATTTTATAAATGACAGATCTATTTTCATATTGTTACCGATCTTAAGATCTACGTATCTACCATGGCACTTCACCCTCAATTTGGGAGGTAGCTGATATTCTAAAAGGCGATCTTTTCATCATCATTGCTCCTTGCCCGACGAGGGACTCGTCCAAATTTGGTTGGTGATGCTGAGGTGCTACAGCCCACCCTCCCCGTCGTCAACTCAAAATGAAGCTTCAAATGCTGACTCCCCTACTCCCGTTACCTCAGCGGTATCGAAACTGCGTCTCAATCATTCTCCATTCATTTCTATTCCAGCATGCTCCTCTGCCTCTCAATCCTCCTGTCACCTAGGGCTTTCTTCACTTCATCCATCCACCCACTTTCTTCACATCATCCATCCACCCAAACCTTGGCCTTCCTCTTTGTACTTCTATCAACTCTCATTCCTCATCGTATTCAGTAGACGACCATTTTCCATCCTCTTCATGCCAAACCACGACAACAGTCATTCCATTCATTCATTAGTATTTTTCTTGTAGTTTATTTCCTTTTTTCCTTTCCTCACTGGGCTATATTCACTGTTTGAGCCCTTAGGTCTATAGCATCCTTCTTTCACAAGTAGGGCTATCTTCAGTTCCCTAGCCTGCAATTTCTGTTGAAGGTATTTCATAGCTTGGAATGGCCTTATACTCTCCAAGGTTGTGCAAAAGTCCCTTGAAAGTTGTTCTTTTAGCATTTGGAGAATTGGTAAAGTTATTTCATTGGTTTGGAGAATTGATAATGTTATGCCATTAGATAAATAGGTTTGTGATAGCTCTAGTCCTGCCAATTACTGCCAAATTTCTGTAACTCCCACATCTACATTTTTTCATGTCTAAATAGGTACAGTACGTGAAGGTAATTGTCTGTTTCCTAATTTGCAGTTTGGCTTCAGCAAAGGCCTTACATATAATTTCCTATGCCCTATAAAAATCTTTAGATTGTTGTCAAGAAGTTTGTATGATCGGCCTTGTTTATAGTGTTGCCTTTTATTTTAATGTTACTGTTCTTATTTTATTTTTCCTTGTTTCCTTTCCTCACTGAGCTATTTTCCCTGTATGAGCCCCTGGCCTTATAGCATCCTGCTTTTCCAACTAGGGTTGTGGCTTAGCAAGTAATAATAATAATAATGTTTGACAGTAAGCAGAGTAATAAGAAACTACATCTTCCTCATTCCTGTTTCCCTGAGGTTAAAGTAACTATTTTAACTAAGGCCCCGTGAAGTTAAAACTTAGTGGACACGATGCTCATGGAGATGTAGTCCAAAATGGCGATATTTTTTCAAGACTGTTGAATACTTTGCTCTTATGTTGTGTTATTTTTCAAGATAACAAAAGGTAATTTTTGCACTTGAATGAAGTCTTGGTAATGGTAATGTTATTTCATTGGGAAGTTCCTACTGATTACTGCTCAATTCCTATAATATCTAAAGTTCATTTCTTGGCAAAACTTCTAGACAGGTATGCTGAAGGTAATAATCTCTTGCAAAGGCTCTAGTCTATGATGCCTCCTTACAATGCCCGGTGCTGCACAAATATCTCTTGATTATGGTGAGAGTTGTGAGATTAATGTTGATTTTAATGCTTTTAAATTATTAATCACGAGACCTTTGTTTCCAAACTAATATTGGGAGTACAGTAGTTGGTTCTTTTCTCGGCATATCAAATTAATTTTTCCATTTTTATTACTATTACATACATACATATACCAAGGCACTTCCCCCAATTTTGGGGGGTAGCCGACATCAACAAAGAAACAAAAACAAAAAGGGGACCTCTACAGTACTCTCTACGTTCCTCCCAGCCTAACAAGGGACTCAACCGAGTTCAGCTGGTACTGCTAGGGTGTCACAGCCCACCCTCCCACATTATCCACCACAGATGAAGCTTCATAATGTTGAATCCCCTACTGCTGCTACCTCCGCGGTCATCTAAGGCATCGGAGGAAGCAGCAGGGCCTACCGGAACTGCGTCACAATCGCTCGCCATTCATTCCTATTTCTAGCACGCTCTCTTGCCTCTCTCACATCTATCCTCCTATCACCCAGAGCTTCCTTCACTCCATCCATCCACCCAAACCTTGGCCTTCCTCTCGTACTTCTCCCATCAACTCTTGCATTCATCACCTTCTTTAGCAGACAGCCATTTTCCATTCTCTCAACAGTAATATTATTATTACTAGCTATAAACTAGCCAAACTTAGTTGAGTCCCTTGTCAGGCTGGGAGGAACATAGAGAGGAGAGGTCCCCTTTTCTGTTTCATTTATTTGATGTCGGCTACCCCTAAAAATTGAGGGAATTCCTTGGTATATGTATGTATAAACTACAACCCAAGCTGGAACAGATTACGTAAACCATAAGGGCTCTAAACAGAAAAAATATCCCAGTGAGGAAAGAAAATATATAAACTACTGTATATGAGAAGTAATGAATTAATATACCTTGAGATCAGTAACAACATCAAAATAGATATCATATATAAACTATGAAGGGAGACTTATGTCAGCCTGTTCTAGATAAAAAAAAAAAAAAACCATTCGCTGCAAGTTCTAACTTCTGAAGTTCCACTGTTTCCACTGCATGATTATGGTTGGTACCATTGTGACAACAACAGTACTTCTGAAATCTAACTTAATTTGTTACAAAACTGTGTTTGAAGACTAATCAGTTTTCCCCAGATGACTGAATTGAAATAGCCTTTCTAAGGATTATCTTATTATGGGCCATTATAAAAATATTTTTGGGCTCAAGCCATGTCGTCCTGATGGAAGTTCCTATAGGGTAGCTTCCTTGGGTATATTACAACTACGGCGATATTCCCAGAGAATTTACCTTAAGGTACCCAGAATTCTAACTCCTGGAGCGAATATCCCTAATAAAAGAACCAGGGATATCGCGAAATATCAGAGGACGTATTCTTGACACGCCACATGGCAATCTGCACCCCGAACAGAGATAACACTTCGAAGGGGTCAATTGGCAAGAAAACGAAAACGAGAAAGAAAAAGGAGAGCCGCTCGCAGGGCTCTCTCTTTTCCCGTTTCGTAAGCGTGCATTGCGCCGCTCACGGCGCCATCTGTATTCCTTTTTGCGTAGCTTAACAACTCAGTGTTTTTTCCTGTGTTTCTCGCAAAATCTTGGATTTAATCAATTTATTATGCTTTCTCCAACTTCGTCTGCCTCTGATAAGTTGAGTATTATTTCTTTTATGTATAAATGTAGGCTCTTGGTAATTTTTAAAGTGATTAATAGTAATAATCTTTGTTACAAGAGCTGTTGCCTACCGGAGGCGTCCTGGACGCTGTCGCTCGCTAGGTATGAGTTTTAGTTAGCCAGAGCGACGTTCCCGGCTGTTTGCTTTAATAATTTTAGCTGTTTAGCTTTACATAGGATTTCCTTTTACGATGCTTTTAGTATTATTTGTCTTGGCGAAGTATTCGCCGATTCTGGCCTACGCTAGACCATGTAGCCTAGTCGTTTGGCCCTAGTACTTTCCTGCATGATATTTGGATTTCCGAGTGTTTTTAAAATTTTATTGAAGCTTTAGGCAGTTTTATACATTTAAGATTATATTGATTTCTTCCAAGATAGTATACGAGTGAGTTTCGGTGATTTAGGTAATCGATTCTCTTGGCGCCTAGGCTAAGTTGCCTATGGGGCCTTAGTATACTTTCTCATACCCCCCGGTTGCTCTCTTTTCTTCGGAGAAGGTGTGCAATCCCTTTCCCTCTGTTTAAGCCTTGGGCTTAACTCTAGTGGTTTATCTGAATTAACTTTCGATACAACTATATTAGGGGGTTACTATTCCTTCCTGTTCCAGAAAGTCTGGCTTCAGAGAGGGGGCAGAACATCAGAGTTCTTAGTCTGAGTCTGTTTTTGTCTGGCTTGGGGTGGAGTCTCCCTCACTAGTCTGACACAGACATAGGAGGCTTAGCCTCCTTAGGTCACTTTCGAAGGTTTTTGTACGAGATGATTCCTTCTTCTTGTGATCTAGCAGACTAGTCCTTTGTTGCTGTTCTCGGTGGCGAGGATAAGATCCTTTCCCTGGGAATAGCAACACCTTCCTTGCTTTGGTTCCGTGGGGGTTGGCAAGTATTGCTGGCCTCCCTCCTCGGATCTCCCTTAGGCTAAGATGAGTTTTCTTGGCTGCGGGTGATTCATTACTAAAGCAAGGTTGGTAGGACCCTCTTCGTCCCTTCCCCCTCTTTTCTCTGTAATGGCCTAGCCGTTACATTACTGTCCGTCATTCTACATCTGTACCTAGCATAGGTTAGGATGTGGAGTTGACTCAGTCCCTTGCCGGCCAGCAAAGGTCTTCTGCTTTGAGTGCTGCCCGGACCTCCATTGGTCCCTCATCCATGTTTGTCTGTAGAGCCAGATGGCATTGGTCAGGAAGCCTGAATTAGATTCTCCCCTTCCTTATGAGCACTCTTTCGGATTGCCGGGCTTTGAGGTAGTACAGTCTCTTATCCCGGCATCCATTCTGTTTTCTTCTAGTGTTGTATCTTATATAGTTGCCGGCCGGCACTGGCTGTTGCCCGCCGGCACATGCATTTGAACCAGCGTTCTGCCGCCTTATAGCTCTTATGTAGTATACTTTAGAGCTAGTTATGGTGAGTGCCGGCCGGTACATTACCTTCTATACTGTACCAGTATTCTTCAGTATAGTATATACTGTAGGGAGAAAACTGTAGTATAGTATTGTTACAACACTGTGTTTTCTAACATTTTTGTGTTGTCTTGCACAGCCCTTTGGTGTTGCCTTACAGATAAAGAAAGTGAATTCTTTCTTGTCTACTATCCGGTATTTTAAAATCATCCCTTAGGTGTGAGCTACACCTGTTTCCTCTGGAAATTTTTCATTGGTTGCTCTAGGATAGATTAACCATACGATTTTATTATCTGGAAGGTTGCAACAATTGACTGTGCGGGAAACACAAGTGTGCGTCTTTCCTTTCTGTTTTGTTATGCTAAACTGTGCATATCCAGTGATACGTAGTTCACTTGATACTCATGGAAATTTCTTCTCTTTACAGGAGGACCATCCGAAGTGCGGAAGTGTTTTCTGCAACGTCCACAGCAAGAACTTCTGCGGACATGAGTTATGTAGGAGGCACGCAGCATGCGCTGTCTCCAAGGGTGATCTCCGGTATTGGGACCCTCAGGTATGTACCGTGTGCACTAACCTGGTTGCTGAGGCTTTTGATTCTCCTAGGACGGCGGAGTCAAGGGATATAGCAAAGGAGGAGCTTCGTACCTGGGTAAGGGGTTTCCAGAAGAACACCTCTGGACCTTATCTTCCAGGTGAGAAGATGAGGGCTTACCTTTTCCCCAGGGCTTCAGCTGATGCAGTGATTCCCCAGCCTCAAGAGGAGATCCCCCTAGTTCAGATCCCGGTGGATGCTGAAGTCGCGGTCGCCTTGCAGGACATCCAGTTGGACGACAGGATGTCCGACGTGTCTGAGCGTCTGGAGGGGGACCTCCTGGCAGAAGGCCAGGATGAAGATCAGGCTCCAGACATGGAAGAGGAAGAGGTCGACGAGGTGTCGGCTGCTCCGGTTCAGGTCCCTGAACCTATTCCCTCAACTTCGTCTGCTCTCCCAGTAGAGCTGGGACAGGCCCTCTCCTCCATTGTTGGAATGATCCAACAGATGCAGAAGGAGAATAATGAGAAGGTGGCTGCAATGGAACTGCAGATGCAGAAGCTTGCAGCTTCATGTGGGCCCCAGAAGAGGCTCAACGTGAAAGACCTTCCCTTGTGCTCAGATGTTAACCCGTGGAAATATGCTGAGCACATGCCGATGACGGTCGGAAATATCGTCATGTCGGAAAAGTTGGGCTCAGTTCCCCTAGAGGAGGTGGAATTCTGGCCCAGCAAAGGGTCGTATCCGGACTGTTATGTCCGTTTGAGGAAGGAACCAGCTTCAAAGGAAGAGACAGAGCCGAAGAAGGTCATAGTGATGGACCATGCTAAGGCTCAAGCTTTGCTTTCATCCTCGATGAAAGAGAGGGGCTTCACGAACTCAAAGGTGGCTGCTTTGAGTAAGAAACACCTTCCCCTTTTTACAGAAAGGGTTTGCGGCTGTGCTAAAAGCAGTCGAGGCTGGCAAGCCATGCCCCTCCTTGGAGGAGTGTAAACCCTTGTCGCTGGCCCTACCTATGGACCACAAGGACTGGAAGGACGTCCATCTTACCTTCTCAGTCGGGAAGTTGGAGGCTGACATTGCCGGACGTCAGTTCGGTGAGAACCTCCCTAAGCTGTCTGACTTTCTTTTGCGGAGGGAGCTCGAGACGAAAGAAAGACTGGCTGCCTCAATGTCTCTTCAGACCACTCTTGAGACGATGGCAAGTGACCCCAAGGTCCATGAGATGTTCATGGTAGTGGCCAAGACTCATCTGGCCACAGTGACGAAGGATCTTTACAGCTTCGTCAGGGCGAGGAGAGCTTGAAGGGAGTTTGTGTTCGCCTCGGCTGCGGTGAGGCACGAGCCAAGGAAACTAATCTCCTCCAACATTTGGGGAAAAGACCTTTTCCCTAGCGAATCGGTTAAGGAGGTTGTTGATAAGGCCACCACGGAGAATAGAAACCTTCTCCAGAAGTGGGGCCTGTCTATCAAGAGAAAGTCTTCCCCGGATGAGGGTCCCCAACCAAAGAGGAAGACTAAGAGGACTAGGCTACCCTCTCGGCCAGCCAAGCCATTTAGACAGCAACAGCAACAGCAATTGCCTATGCCTTCAGTGCCCCAGATGGTGGCACAAACCCCGACCACATTCCAGTGGGTACCTCAAGCCGTGTCGACACAGTCTCCTGCATTTAACCCAATGTTCGAAGGGCAGTCAAATTCCTTTCGAGCAAAGCCTAGAGGAGCAGCCAGAGGCTCGTCTAGGCGCCCTTCAAGGGGAAGGGGATTCAGGGGTGGTCGCGGTTAGGGAGGCAAGACCTCAGGACAGCAGTCGAAGTGAGATGATACCGGTAGGAGGGAGACTTCAGAATTTTCGGGATCGGTAGACCTTTGATCCCTGGGCCCACAGTCTACTCAAGAATGGACTGGGCTGGAGCTGGTACAGGACTCCACCCCCGTGCCCTCGTTTTTTCCAACACTCCACCCCCGTTCTGGAGGAGTACATTCAAGAACTGCTGGAGAAAAAAGTGATCCGAAGGGTAAAGTCCATCAAATTCCTAGGGAGGCTGTTTTGTGTTCCCAAGAAGGACTCGGAGAAACTCAGAGTCATTCTGGACTTGTCGCCACTCAACAAGTTCGTAGTGAACTGCAAGTTCAAGATGCTAACACTGCAACACATAAGGACCTTACTGCCCAAGAGGGCATTTACCGTCTCCATAGATTTGTCAGACGCCTATTGGCACGCTCCAATCAATCGCCGACTCTCCCCTACCTAGGGTTCAAGCTACAACGAAGACTATACGCCTTCAGAGCTATGCCATTCGGGCTAAATATAGCCCCAAGGATCTTCATGAAGCTTGCGAGCATAGCTCTCAAACAATTACGCCTAAAGGGAATTCAGGTGGTAGCCTACCTGGACGACTGGCTGGTGTGGGCAGCATCCAAGACAGAATGCTTGCAAGCTTCCCTGCAGGTGATCCAGTTCCTAGAGTATCTAGGCTTCAAGATCAACAGAAAAAAGTCTCGACTTTCTCCATCTCAAAAGTTCCAGTGGCTGGGAATCCACTGGGACCTAGTGTCACACCAATTCTCCATCCCGGCGAAGAAGAGGAAGGAGATAGCTGGTTCTGTCAAGAGACTTCTGGATTCCGAAAGGATATCAAGACGCGAACAGGAGAGAGTGCTGGGTTCTCTCCAGTTTGCTTCGGTAACAGACCCGGTGCTAAGAGCACAGCTAAAGGATGCAACCGGAGTTTGGAGGAATTATGCATCAAACGCGCGAAGAGATCTGAAAAGACCAGTTCCGCTTCGTCTACGTACTCTTCTCAGGCCTTGGTCCCAAGCCAGACAACTAAAGAAGTCGGTACTTCTCCCCTTCCTTATGAGCACTCTTTCGGATTGCCGGGCTTTGAGGTAGTACAGTCTCTTATCCCGGCATCCATTCTGTTTTCTTCTAGTGTTGTATCTTATATAGTTGCCGGCCGGCACTGGCTGTTGCCCGCCGGCACATGCATTTGAACCAGCGTTCTGCCGCCTTATAGCTCTTATGTAGTATACTTTAGAGCTAGTTATGGTGAGTGCCGGCCGGTACATTACCTTCTATACTGTACCAGTATTCTTCAGTATAGTATATACTGTAGGGAGAAAACTGTAGTATAGTATTGTTACAACACTGTGTTTTCTAACATTTTTGTGTTGTCTTGCACAGCCCTTTGGTGTTGCCTTACAGATAAAGAAAGTGAATTCTTTCTTGTCTACTATCCGGAGGAGGGGTGGGGAGGGTCATTCTCATCGGAAGAAGGCCCAAGGGACTTGGTCCAATCTATTCAAGACATTTCACAAAAACTTTCTGGAAGCTATGGCAGTGCTCCTTACCTTGAAGAAAGTCTCCCCGTGTCGTTCGATCCACATAAGGTTGGTGCTGGACAGCGAGGTGATTGTGAGATGCTTGAATCGACAAGGATCAAGGTCACCACCTCTCAACCAGGTGATGTTGGCCATCTTTCGACTGGCAGAAAAGAAGAAGTGGTTCCTGTCAGCAGTTCACCTTCAAGGAGTCCGCAATGTAACAGCGGACGCTCTATCCAGGTTCACACCGATAGAGTCGGAATGGTCCCTAGACGCAGGATCGTTCTCCTTCATCTTGAGTCAAGTCCCAGAACTGCAGATAGACCTCTTTGCGACGAAAGACAACAAGAAGTTGCCCCTATACGTGTCCCCGTACGAGGACCCCTTGGCGGAAGCAGTGGACGCGATGTCCCTCGACTGGAACAGATGGTCCAGGATCTATATGTTCCCTCCTCACAACCTTCTGTTGAGGGTCCTCAACAAACTGAGATCCTTCAAGGGAGTAGCGGCAATAGTGGCCCACAAGTGGCCGAACAGCGTGTGGTTCCCTCTGGCATTGGAACCACGGCTGAAGTTTCTACCGCTACCAGATCCAGTTCTGACCCAGCGAGTCCAGAAGTCGACTGTCTGCGCTTCATTACAGAAAACCCGGACCCTGCAGCTCATGATTTTCTCTTCCTAGCGGTGAGAAAGCGTTTCGGGATTTCGAAAGACAGCATAGACTTCCTAGAGGAATATAAGTGCAAATCTACTAGAAGGCAATATGAGTCATCTTGGAGAAAATGGGTGGCCTTTGTCAAGGCGAAGAATCCGCAGGAGATCTCGACGGAATTCTGCTTATCTTTCTTCATCCACCTCCATGGTCAAGGGTTGGCAGCTAACACGATTTCAACGTGTAAGTCTGCTTTGACAAGACCCATTCTATATGCCTTCCAGGTCGACCTCGCTAACAAGATCTTTAATAAAGTTCCGAAAGCCTGCGCTAGGCTCAGACCTTCAGCACCTCCAAAGCCCATTTCATGGTCTTTAGATAAAGTTCTTCATTTCGCTTCACTGTTGAACAATGAGGAGTGTGCGCTAAAGGATTTGACCCAAAAAGTTATTTTCCTATTTGCACTCGCGTCCGGGGCCAGGGTTAGTGAGATTGTAGCCCTCTCGAGAGAGGAAGGTCGTGTTCAGTTCTTGGATGGGGGAGAGCTGAACCTGTTTCCGGATCCTACGTTTCTTGCCAAGAACGAGTTACCCACCAACAGGTGGGGTCCCTGGAGAATCTGCCCTCTGAAAGAAGATGCATCTCTATGTCCAGTAGAATGCCTAAAGGTCTATCTTCGTAGAACTTCAAACTTCAAGGGTGGTCAACTATTTAGGGGAGAAACATCAGGCTCAAATTTATCACTGAAACAACTCAGGGCGAAAATCACATATTTTATTCGCAGAGCGGATCCTGACAGTACACCCGCAGGTCACGATCCGAGGAAAGTTGCCTCATCCTTAAATTTCTTTAATTGTATGGATTTTGAACATCTTCGTTCATACACTGGCTGGAAGTCTTCCAGAGTGTTCTTTCGTCACTATGCGAAGCAAGTGGAGCAACTAAAGAGGTCTGTGGTAGCAGTGGGTTGCGTCGTTAACCCTGCTGTTTAACTCTGCGAGGAACAGTGGATTTGGGACGATTAATTCCAGGGTGAGTGTGTAGTTACATACTGTACTACAAACTAAATGTGAGGGCAACGGGTTGCCCACGTTGACTGTTCCACTTTCAAAGGTGAACCTAGCATAAGTGCAGGAATGTGTGCCAAGCGTTTCTAATGCTAATGTGACTGATTAGTAATACAGACTTTTACAACTTTGATACCACGGTATGTTAAAAGTGGCGCTAATGTTTTTCTTTCAGATAAGCAAGTTTCTTTTTACTATCATGCTTATGCTTAAATTTTTGGTTATCCTCCTCTTATATATATATATATATATATATATATATATATATATATATATATATATATATATATATATATATATATATATATATATATATATATATATATATATATATATATATAATTGTTGTTAACCTGTTTATTTATTGTCTGTCAATAAATTTGTTCTGGCGAACCTTGTGTCTCCTTCACCTGTGTCAATTTATTGATAATAATTGAGCATTCTTTCTATGTATATTTATCTGGGATAATTCTAATAGAACACCTTTATGCAAGCTAATTTTGCATTGGTTTATGCTTTCCCTTAGCGGGAGGACTCCATCCCCTAAGGGGACGGTGGCGGATATGCAAGTTTCCTCCTACTCGGATATAAACCTTTGTCCAATACAGTATTGAACGGAGAACTGGTCGATATTTCATATTGACGCAGTGGTTCTTTACAAACTATGCTTTACATAATATAGGGTGAGACCACTATATTGGCTTGCCTGTTATTCATACATAGGTATATGTACTCTTTGAGACTTTTCCAGAGTCTAGTAGGACTCTTCCCTGTAGGGGGCAGGAAGCTCTAACATGGTTTATGGTTAGTTGAAAAGATGTATAATGGTAACATCTTAGGTCTCTAGGTCTAGTCGACCGGGGAAATACCTCCGGGGAGTACGGCACGTTTTGAGAATCCACAGATACAGTAATGCTCTGGTATACTTCCATCAGGACGACATGGCTTGAGCCCAAAAAACGGATTTTGAGCGAAGCGAAAAATCTATTTTTGGGTGAGATGGCCATGTCGTCCTGATGGACCCGCCCTTCCCTTTCTATGAAAGGGCTGTAGGTCCCCACCCTACGTACAGTATCTGTAGCATCTCGTGTATCGCTACAAGGAATACAGATGGCGCCATGAGCGGCGCAATGCACGCTTACGAAACGGGAGAAGAAAGAGCCTTGCGAGCGGCTCTCCTTTTTCTTTCTCGTTTTCGTTTTCTTGCCAATTGACCCCTTCGAAGTGTTATCTCTGTTCGGGGTGCAGATTGCCATGTGGCGCGTCAAGAATATGTCCTCTGATATTTCGCGATATCCCTGGTTCTTTTATTAGGGATATTCGCTCCAGGAGTTAGAATTCTGGGTACCTTAAGGTAAATTCTCTGGGAATATCGCCGTAGTTGTAATATACCCAAGGAAGCTACCCTATAGGAACTTCCATCAGGACGACATGGCCATCTCACCCAAAAATAGATTTTTCGCTTCGCTCAAAATCCGTTTATTATTACAAGCCAAACTATAACCCTAGTCGGAAAAGCAAGATGCTGTAAGCCCCAAGCCCAAGTACTCCAAAAGGGAAAACTAGCCTAGTGAGGAAAGGAAATAAACTACAAGAGAAGTAATAAACAATCAAAATAAAATATTTTAGTAACAACAACAACAATGGATTACATATTTTATATATAAACTATAAAAATGTCAAAACAAACACGAGGAAGAGAAATAAGATAGAACAGTGTACCCTCAAGCAAGAGAACTCTAAATCAAACACAGTGGAAGGCCATGGTACAGAGGTTGTGGCACTACCCAAGACTAGAGAACAATGGTTTGATTTTGGCATGACCTTCTCCTAGAAGGGCTGCTTACCATAGATAAAGTCTCTTCTACCCTTACCTAGAGGAAAGTGGTCATTGAACAATTACAGTACAGTAGTTAACCCCTCAGGTGAAGAAGAATTGTTTGGTAATCTCAGTGTTGTCAGGTGTATGAGGACAGAGGAGAATATGTAAAGAATAGGCCAGACTATTTGGTGTATGTGTAGGCAAGGGGAAAATGAACCGTAACCAGAGAGAAGAATCCAATGTAGTACTGTCTGGCCAGCCAAAGGACCCCATAACTCTCTAGCGGTAGTATCACATGGGTGGTTGGTGCCCTGGCCAACCTATTACCTCTAGGAAGTACAATTGTGTAGGTGTGTGTAAGTTCTGTGTTCAACACTGCTGATGGGCCTTTTGTGTAGGTGTATAAAGCAACAATTATTAAAAGCTTACACAGCACAGGGTGATCATCCGAGCACACAATTCTACAGGCGTAAAACTTGCGTGTTTTTCTCTGGAGACATAAACTCTAAAAGGGGAAATGGTTAATGCTTGGAAATGAAAATAATAATTTAGGCTGGTACGAAATTATTCCAACAAGGCCTAAGAACCAAAGGTGGAGATTTTAATGGTGTTTTCCCAAAGTCAAAAAGTTTTGGGGATTACTTTGAAGCGAAGATGAATGTGGGGTTAAGAAAAGGAGAGCCAATGCAGGGAGTGGCTTTGAGGGTTGTAAGACTCCCCTAAAAACTGTAGGTAGTAGGTTGGCCAAGGCACCAGCCAGCCATTGAGATACTACCGATAAAGAGTTACACAGTCCTTTAACTGGCCAGACGTACTACATTGGATTCATCTCTCTGGTTACGGCTCATTTCATCTTTGCTGACTTACACAGAATAGTCTGGCGTATTCTTTACACATTTTCTTCTTTCCTCATATACTGTACTTGACAACACTGAAATTACTGAACAATTCTTCTTCTCTTAAGAGGTAAACTACTGCACTGTAAATTGTTCAGTGACTACTTTCCTCTTGGTAAGAAGAGACTCTTTATCTATGGAAGGCAGCTCTTTTAGGAGGACACTCCAAAATAAAACCACTGTTCTCTCGTCCTGGGTAATGCCATAGCCTCTGTACCATGGTCTTTCACTGTCTTGGTTTCGAGATCTCTTGCTTGAGGGTACACTTGGGCACACGATTTTATTATGTTTCTCTTCTGCTCGTTATTTTGAAGTTTTTATAGTTTATATATGAAAATTTATTTTAATGGTAATATTGTTCTTAAACTTCTCTTGGAATTTATTTCATTATTTTCTTTCCTCACTGGGCTATTTTCCCAGTTGGAGCCCTTGGGCTTATAAAATCCTGCTTTTCAAATTAGGGTTGTAGCTTAGCCAGTAATAATAATAATAATAATAATAATAATAATAATAATGATAATAATAATAGCAACAACAATAAAAGGGACAAATTTCTCAGTCTTCTGAAATGATTTATCATATTATTTACAGGATAACAATTATAACATAAATGATAAAAAATAGGAGACAACAATCTTACCTAAAATAACATTAGGGAAGAACAAAATATACCGGAATGTCAGAAATATCTCTCTGCAGAAGAAGGCAGAATCATTTACCCTGAGAGCAGGAAAGTTCACAGAATCTTAGATTCTATGCTAGAGAAAAGGCCTTTAATGCTAAGCTTGATGCATTTTACATAAAACTCCATAATGCTAGACGAAACTGAAGACTCTCTTGTTTTCAAAGTGCTTCAATAGTGTGGATTTGAGAATAGATGTAGAATATACAGTGTGATACTCTAAAATACATATAGAATGTATAGGACAAACATGTCTTGTAGGTCCAGCAAGGCTAAAAAGATTCCTTGTGCGATAGTACCAGGAAAGCAGCCCATAAAGTAATGTATTATTATTATTACTGTACTTGCTAAGCTACAACCCTAGTTGGAAAAGCAGGTTGCTATAAGTCCAGGGACTCCAACAGGGAAAATAGCTCAGTGAGGAAAGAAGGAAGCAAAGAAAAATACTAAAATATTTCAAGAAGAGCAACGACATTAAAATAAATATCTCCTATATAAACTATAGAAACTTTAACAAAGCAAGAGGTTATAGCACTACCCCAGATATAAGAACAAAGGTTTTATTTTGGAGTGTCCTTCTCCTAGAAGAGCTGCTTACCATAGCTAGAGTTTCTGAACAATTACAGTGTAGTAAGAAGGATTGTTAGTAGTATGTGTTGTCAGTTGTATGGGGACAGGAGAATATGTAAAGAATAGGCCAGACTATTCGGTGTGTGTGTGTGTGTAGGCAAAAGGAAAATGAACCGTAACCAGAGAGAAGGATCCAATGTACTATTGTCTGACCAGTCAAAAGATTATGTAGACACTATATAATTGAAACCCAAAATGTGACCCACCCCATTTATTATGAATAATATTATTACTAGCTAAGCTACAACCCTAGTTGGGAAAGTAAGATGCTATAAGCCCAAGGGCTCCAACAAGGAAAAATAGCCCAGTGAGGAAAGGAAACAAGAAAATAAATATATATAAGAAGCAATGATAAATTGAAATAAAATATCTCAAAAACATTAACATCATTATAACAGACATTTGATATATAAACTATAAAAGGACTTACGTAAGCCTGTTCAACATGAAAATATTAAGTTGGTATGCCATGCAAACAAGAAACTTTTTGTTTTCGTAAACAAAAAGGTATTTTTGTCATACAGAAATATCTCCCTTTTATGATTTTGCTTCTTAATATTTTTTACTACGATTATATTGTATTATAAAGTTCACATATAACATTCCTGGACTGGTACAGAGGGTTCTCGCCCAAGCCCTTGAGAAGTATGCGAGGAATGTGTACAAAAAGAAGAAAAAGACAAAAAAAAAAGGGACTGGTCACTTCACTGTTAGTAATTTTAGAACTATAAGGTAGATTTACAACGTGTCTTAGCATATAATGCTTAAGTAAAACATGCATGGAGTATTTTATGTACATAAATGTATTAATTTATATTATTTACAAAATAATATACCCCAATTCTTTAGGGTATTTCGTCAACATCGCAGTTCAGTAAATGGCACCGTACTTTTAAATTTTTTTAATAAGTTTACTCAAATTTATATTCATAAGGGTAATATTAGTATATAATAATATATAAAGTGTATTTAATTATTGATTAAGATAAATAATATATAATTAAAGCTCTTTTTTATACTCATATATCCATTATAGGTAGATTTATTTATAGCTGAAAAAATTCTATCCAAAGAGAACGCATTCAAAAGGTAATATTTTCCTCGCCGCTTATGAGTTCACTGGAACGTTGTAATGTTTACAAAAGTATTCATATTATGCAGCTAATACTTTTCTTAAGGTACTGTACCTCATCTCATTATGAGTATCTAGCTGAGTTTATACTAGTTTTGGGGGTAATATCCTATCAGGATATCTATATAACACGTGAATTTCATGTAGAATCCCTGTGTCGACAGGAAGTCATGGCGATAAAAATCTTTCAAAATAAGGGTGAATTGTTTACTACGCTATTGATAGGAATATAGGGTCTTCATAGCAATTAGTATGGAAATTTTATTTATTTCAGTAATAGATGGAGTTGATAGTGATAGTTTGCGATGCATAACTTAATCAGGTCTTTTTAAAAAAGGTAGGTTACCTTATACTATGGGTAGCCTTTGCAAGGTAAGGATTGGATGATTCGGTCCTAATCAAATGCAAGCCTTGGATTTTACGTATGAAATTATTCAGGTCAGTGTAATTAAGTATAATTAAGGGACCCCATATTAGCGGCAAGTTCCTCTCACGTGCATTAAAAATGGACGCCAATTAGCATAAACTTCATCACCCTAACCTAACCTACAAGCTGTGTCCTTACCTACTCACCTAATTGGGGCGGGGTGGGGGGGGGGGTTAACGCCCTCCTGAGGAATCTTTGTATATCAGCGGCCAGTTCCTCCTATGTGGATTAAAAATTGACATCAACTAAACCTCAACTTTCCGCCCTAACCTAGCCTACAAGCCGTGTCCTTACCTACTTACCTAACGGGTGGCGCTGTGACACCCCTCCCACTGCCGTATTCTAATTAAGACAATCATACATAAGGGTGGCCGCTATCATACATACACCCCCTCCCCTTACACTGCCGTATTCTTAGTCGGCCGTCATCATACATACAGGTGGCCGATAATATACATACACCCCTAATTAAGTACGGGATGCAGGGTGGATGACGCCTCCCTGGTGAATAAGGTAGCATAGGTTAGGTTGGGATGAACTTGAAATTTTTGTTTACTAGTTGATGGTGCACTGGTAGAGATTTTACCCTTCAACATAGTCGGTACCAGTTCGGTAAAATTATATTTATGGATGGGGAAACGGAGTGTGTGTATGATAGCGGCCACCTGTATGTGTGAATACGGCTGAATAAGAATACGACGGTAAGGGTTAAGTGAGTAAGTAAAGACGCTGCTTGTAGGTTAGGTTGGGGGGAAAGTTTAGGTTAGTGGTCATACATTTATATGCATGCAGGAGGAACTGGCCGCTGATATACAAAGGCTCCCGGGTAAACGTTTCAAACAGAAAATATATATTCTCCTGTAGTAAATAACATGATTTAACCGAATTTGAGCTTCATTTCAACTGCAAACAAACTGAACAACCAGTTCGACTACTTCGTTTCCCACTACACACTCGCTAAAACTGGTATAATTGAAGTCGAATAAATTTGTCCCTAACTATAATAAAACCACATTGAAGATGCCTTTGACAAAAGAAAGCTTCTACAGGAACTAACATTCCTGGTTAACATTTTAGATAAAAACAGGACTGCTTCCATGGCATCTTTTGTGTAGGAGACCTTTAAATTAAAATTCCTACACTAACCACCTTTCTGAGTACTGGGTCTGATATTAAAAGAGCGTATCCTGCGAGAAGCAGGTGGGCGAGTCTTTCCCCGTGTGCCACCTGTCATTAATAAACTACTTTGCTAACGATTCAGTGGCCGACTCGGAGCCTTTGTATATCAGTGGCCAGGTCCTCTTGTGTGCATTAAAAATGGACACTAATTAACGTATTGAAGTAAACTTCCCCCCCCCCCTTGACCTAACCTACAAGCCGTGTCCTTACCTACTTACCTAATGGGAGGGATAGCGACCCCCCTTACTCTGCAGTATTCCTTGTCGGCCGTCATCATACATACACCCCACCGACTCAACTCTATTTGTTCCTATTCCTACACAAACACAAACCATAGTCCTTCAATAGGAATATGATTTCGGCAAAAATTGAATAGCAGTTTAAAAGTGTAACAAGGTGGTTTAGTTACTGTTGGGTGGATAATAAGCCCAACCACCCAACAGCCTGTGAAGCTCTCATTTTAATTTCAGTTGCAAGCTAATATAGAAGCATTTCTGGCGACTCATCAGGCTGTTTTAATCTTTTGGTTTTTCTTTGGGATTGGATAAATGTGCTGGCAGAAAATTGTGTTTGAGGAATATTAGAATAGAAAAGACAAGGATGTGCAATTTCTTTCTGGTTAAACTGTAAACGTTGACCGTATTCCGAGCAAACTTGCTGTTATCGACAACATACTTTTGTACATTGCTTCATGTCTGTTTCTGTCATTCCCTCATAATTGCGGCCTTACGACAACTACACGAACCTAAGGAATTTTGCACTCCTTAGACAATGTCAAGGTGAACCTAAAGAAATTGGCTTTTTTAAGACAAAACTAGTACTGTATTCCGTTGAAGAAATAACGTTTTACTACTGCCAGTGTTTAAATGGAGGGCCACCATCCTCCTTCTACCCATGCAGTGTCTTCTCGTGCCTGAAAAGGTGCTAAGGGCGTATCATCTGGTAGCGTTGTCCCTGCTGCATCGAAAAGTTCCCTGTGGCCTCTTTCCTCAAGGGAAGACATGGTTTATATGACTCAATAGAAGGTGGACTTCAAGTTCTCCCTTCTAATCTGCCTCATATTCGTTATGTTCTTCACGCTATGACATCTAGTAGAAGAACAAATACAGTATAAGATATCGTTGAAGAAGTGCAAGAAGACGGATCAATAGGTGCCGAGTTGACAAACGATCTTTCCCTATATGTGCAAGGAAGGGACGGTGTGGTACTAAGAATCAATCCATCCCCATATGTGCAAGGAAGGGATGGTGTGGTACTAAGAATCAATCCATCCTGTGGTGGTGTCTCAAAATGTTATATAGGTGATCACATTTCATTCTCCCCTTTTCTCTCAATCTTTCCCCGATCTCTCTCTTATCACTTATAGGAGAGATAGAGAGAATCGGTGCATGCCGCAAAATAGGCCACATAGGAAAGAACTACTGTATTGGCACGTGCTGCTTCTGCAAGCTATGCTACATCTCATGCTGAACGGAGAGCCCTCGAATGAACCTGAATATGCTGCTATTTCTGGCCCAAAGTAGCTGCATAAGAAGTCTTCAAAGTTCAATAAGATCGATCAACTGGTGTCAAGTAACTCACTGATCGATATCTCCACGTGTGTGCGAGAGAGAATTCGTACCGGAATGTTCAGTACCCATTCCCAAGGTGTACCGGTGCTCATGTTCGTGTTATCAGTGCGTGATCGGTTGATATAGAGGACTCCGCCCTCCTTTCCCTACATGTTCGAGTAATACCTCAAGATCTTCCTCACAGAAAACTTCAGTCCCGAGAAGGAACTTAAAGTTGGTCTCCTAATCCTCGTACTAATCCGTGAGTGCAGTGGATTGGGAGAGGTGAGCCTGACGCCGTCTTCAGAGAAAATCTCAGTCCTTGATCGGTACTTCAGTGGCCCTTGAAAGTTAAGACCATCCTTGGTTGATTTGGCCCTGGTTCGAGGCAATAAAATCTGGATTTGAGAATTCCTTGGATTCAGCTGAATAAAAACAAAACCCTTGCCCCCACCCCACTTTCGACTCAGAGAAGGTTTTATGCACCAAACCATGCTGCGTCATCTACTTTGCTCAGTTTAGAGAAGCTCAAGGGGGAAGGTACATACTTCTCGGCCTTTCAGTCGGCGGCCAGGGAATTATCTGCCATGGCCTCCCTCCAAGCTATCTCTTGACTTGACCAGTGGTCAGGTGCAGTGACATACTTTGCAAAGAATGAGCCGACCATCCTGGTGCTTTCAGGAAAAGCATTGGAGAGATAAAGAAATCAAGAGGGAAACGCTGATCCTGGCATTCCCCCTTTCCCACTGCCGATGATAGGCGAATGCCTGTCATGCCACTGCACAACGTGGCAGACACGGAGCTGAATTGTGAGTAGAAAGTGTCCTTAGGGATGGTTATTTACTTCCCTTTCAGGACTGTGGGCTCCCAGTCTCACTTAATCATAAAGCTCTCATTCAGTCCTCCTGTTAGGATAGGTTACGTAATAACTTCGTCACTGTATAGTATAATAGCTTACGTCAATAAACAGGGGGCAGGCACAGTCTCGTCCCTCTCTGCGATCTGACAAAGTGGATACAAATACAACAAGGGTGGTATTTCACAACATAGCGATACCATCCAAGTACATAGCGGGCAAGACACCCTCAGTTGGGTCGGAGTGAGACCTACATCATTGCATAGCAGAGAGGCTTCCTGTGGAGTTCTCCTGGCATCTACCAGTTTGCCACATAGCGAAACAGGATGCTCGCCCATTTTAGACCCATTGTCAAGATGGCGGCTGCAAACAGGACATGCTCTTGCTTGGCAATCTTGGGTCCAACAAGCCTCAGGAGATAATAAAAATCAGCTTTGTTCATCCTGTGGTAGCTGTAGAATTCTTCAATTCAAATAATATACCGATAATACAAATTACTGAAACGGTTAGAAAATTTCTGGGCACCATGATGATATCAGCTGATCGGTTTCGTTTAACTTTTTCCCATTTGCTCCTCAAACTGCAATATCGTAGTGTGACACTACAACACTTTCGCTCGCAATCATCAGCTGAAGGCTGGCGAAAACCTCAGACAAGAAATTACTAGTGTGATTCCATCATTACAGGACCAGGTATATTGACATTTCCAGGGAAGAAAAAGAACCAATTATTCTGTTCTAGGGGGACTTCTAACCCACAAACCAGTGAGTCTTCCTATTTAAAAGACGAAAGATTTGCATAGTTAGAAAATATACATATTAATCTTAAAAAATATTTATTTTTTCTTGGATTTGACATACATTAATTCCCATTCTATGTATACGATGTGATCGCAGATTCTTGATGTAAAATTTTAAATTTTATTTCATTATTTTTCTTTACAGGAAATTCTTCATATACATTTTCATGAGGGGACATTTTAATCTACCATACTTCATTTCCATTCCAGACTGTGATACGCTTTTAAAATTCCAATATGAATAGTTCGCGCCTGAAGAGTTCTCGGTACCTCGTATTTCTAACCATTGGAGTGAGCGGGTTCACAATGTTGATGTATTTCCACTTGGCCACAGAAGTAACACATTTACGCAATGTAATGCACTCCCACGGTAAGTATCTATCTCTTTAGGAAGAAAAATATATATATTTTTTATATAAATGGCCTTTGTTTGGTGTACTAATTGAATGCATTTTCATTATGAATGATGATTTTGATTTGTTTTAATTTTTTCATTTCTTTTTTTACTGTATGTATGTTTTCTTTACTTCTCCTTTGATCTGTTTTTTCTACCGAAGGTCTTTGGAATTGTAACTTCTGTGCCATATAGGAAGCAAGTATGGTTTAGATTGGCCTCCAATAAGTCCAGTTCATCCACAGATTGGTCAATCAAGAAGGCAAAGAGATGCTACTTGCGAGTTGTCGGAGTATTTGCTCTTGGGATAACATTGACTGACTTGAATGTACTGATGCCTTCCAAGAGCACTTCTTCCCAATACAAAACATGACACTTTAGGGCTAGTGAAATTGTACTCCAAATTATCCCAATTTATCATTCAGCCTTCTTATTCCTTTGGTGATTGTAAGCAACATTATAGCTCTTTAGCGTCATTGTTATGAAGAAGAGTACAGTATACTCAGTTATAATGTTATAATGTTGCATCCATGTCAGCCTGTCCCAAACAGTCAGGCTAGGCAGCACTAACAAGGGTAGCCAAAGTTAGGGCATTCACCGAGTGGACCTACACACTTAGACAAAGTGGTCTCTATTCCTACATCTATTGCACCTTAACTTTTAGTGGGACATATATTTTTGGGTGATGAACCCATACTATATAAGAAACCATTACTTGAGTAGTCACTTCAAAATGGTCATCTTTAGCAGGGGCTGAGTTTGTACAATTGCTAAACCCATAATTTGCAGTTTTTTGCTTTTTGATGTGGTCTCTGACCTAATCACTGAGAAAATTGATGGTTCACTAAAGTGAAATACAGTTCAAAATTAATAAGCATATGATTTTGATAATGATAATGATACTATAGTAGAAATAATTTTAATGATACTATAATAATAATAATAATATGTTATTTTCCTTAGTAAAATAAATTGCCCCCTGTGGCCGCGGGGGCATATAAAAATTAGAATAGCGCCAACGTTATCCCTGCGTGTCGTAAGAGGCGACTAAAAGGGACGGGACGAGGGGGCTGGGAACCCCCTCTCCTGTAAAAGTATCCTGTGAGACAGCAACAAAGAGATGGAGCTGGGGGGAGAGTGACTGCTCCCCGCACTCTAGTTTTGGGGTGTTTGAATGTGCGTGGATGTAGTACGATAGAGAGTAAAAGATGTGAGATTGGAAGTATGTTTAGAAGTAGAAGGATGGATGTATTGGCCTTGTGTGAGACAAAGATGAAAGGAAAGGGTGAAGTGATGTTTGGTGAAATGTCTGGTAGAGTGTCTGGGATTGAAAGGGGAAGAGCGAGAGAGGGTGTGGCTTTATTGTTGAGTGAATGGATGACAGGTAAAGTAGTGGAATGGAAGGAGATATCATCTAGGTTAATGTGGGTAAGGGTTAGGTTGGGTAGGGAATGTTGGGCGTTTGTCAGTGCGTATGGGCCAGGTAGTGAGAAAAGTGAAGAAGAGCGGAATGAGTTCTGGAGTGAATTAACTAGGTGTGTAGAAGGACTGGGTAGAAGGAATTATGTAGTTGTTATGGGTGACTTAAATGCTAGAGTGGGTGCTGGAGAGGTAGAAGGTGTCATTGGGAAATATGGCGTACCAGGTGAAAATGAGAGTGGTGAGAGACTGGTAGATATGTGTGTTGAACAAGAGATGGTAATAAGTGCTAGCTTTTTTAAAAAGAAAGATAAAAATAAGTATACATGGGTAAGAGTGGCAAATGGAAGAGTAGTAGAAAGGGCATTAATGGATTATGTGTTGATAACAAAAAGAATGTTTGGAAGATTGAAAGACGTGCACGTGTTTAGGGGTATGGCTAACGGTATGTCTGATCATTTTTTGGTGGAAGGAAAATTGGTTGTAGCCAAAGAGTGGGGGAATCGAGTGGGTGGATGTAAAAGGGAGCTAGTGAGGGTTGAAGAGCTAATAAAACCGGGGGTAAAAAGTAAATATCAGGAAAGGTTGAAAATGGCATATGACGAGGTGAGAGTAAGAGAAACTGGTAATTTAGAGGAGGAGTGGAAGTTAGCAAAAGAAAATTTTGTTGGGATTGCAAGTGATGTATGTGGCAAGAAGGTTGTTGGAGGCAGCATGAGGAAGGGCAGTGAATGGTGGAATGAAGGAGTGAAGGTAAAAGTGGAAGAGAAAAAGAAGGCTTTTGAAGAATGGCTGCAGAGTAATAGTATAGAGAAGTATGAAAAATATAGAGAGAAAAAGGTGGAAGTAAAGCGCAAGGTACGTGAGGAAAAGAGGGCAGCTGACCTGAGGTGGGGTCAGGGACTGGGTCAGTCATATGAAGAGAATAAGAAGAAGTTTTGGAAAGAAGTGAAGAGAGTAAGGAAGGCCGGCGCAAGAATTGAAGAGACAGTGAAAGATGGAAATGGAAGGTTGTTAAAAGGAGAGGAGGTAAGGAAAAGGTGGGCGGAATATTTTGAAAGTTTGCTGAATGTTGAGGATGATAGGGAGGCAGATATAATTGCGGTTCCAGGTGTTGAGGTGCCAGTGATGGGAGATGAGAATGAGAGAGAGATTACAATAGAGGAAGTGAGGAGAGCACTAGATGAAACGAGAGTAGGAAAAGCATCGGGTATGGATGGTGTGAAAGCTGAGATGTTGAAGGAAGGGGGTGTGACTGTACTTGAATGGTTGGTGAGATTGTTTAATGTGTGTTTTGTGTTGTCAATGGTACCAGTAGATTGGGTCTGTGCATGTATTGTACCACTATATAAGGGTAAGGGAGATGTGCATGAGTGTTGTAATTCAAGAGGTATTAGTTTGTTGAGTGTAGTTGGAAAAGTGTATGGTAGAATACTGATTAATAGGATTAAGGATAAAACAGAGAATGCAATCTTGGAAGTACAGGGTGGTTTTAGAAGAGGTAGGGGTTGTATGAATCAGATTTTTACAGTTAGGCAGATATGCGAGAAATATTTAGCAAAAGGTAAGGAGGTGTATGTTGCGTTTATGGATCTGGAGAAAGCATATGATAGAGTTGATAGGGAAGCAATGTGGAATGTGATGAGGTTATATGGAGTTGGTGGAAGGTTGTTGCAAGCAGTGAAAAGTTTCTACACAGGTAGTAAAGCATGTGTTAGAATAGGAAATGAGGTGAGCGATTGGTTTCCGGTGAGAGTGGGGCTGAGACAGGGATGTGTGATGTCGCCGTGGTTGTTTAACTTGTATGTTGATGGAGTGGTGAGAGAGGTGAATGCTAGAGTGCTTGGACGAGGATTAAAACTGGTAGGCGAGAATGATCATGAATGGGAGGTAAATCAGTTGTTGTTTGCGGATGATACTGTACTGGTAGCAGACACAGAAGAGAAGCTTGACCGACTAGTGACAGAATTTGGAAGGGTGTGTGAGAGAAGGAAGTTGAGAGTTAATGTGGGTAAGAGTAAGGTTATGAGATGTACGAGAAGGGAAGGTGGTGCAAGGTTGAATGTCATGTTGAATGGAGAGTTACTTGAGGAGGTGGATCAGTTTAAGTACTTGGGGTCTGTTGTTGCAGCAAATGGTGGAGTGGAAGCAGATGTACGTCAGAGAGTGAATGAAGGTTG
This sequence comes from Palaemon carinicauda, assembly GCF_036898095.1. Classification (NCBI taxonomy): domain Eukaryota; kingdom Metazoa; phylum Arthropoda; class Malacostraca; order Decapoda; family Palaemonidae; genus Palaemon; species Palaemon carinicauda. The sequence goes on from NC_090753.1 coordinate 66,806,436, forward strand.
CAAAGTGTTGGGGGCAGTTAAGGGAGTAGTAAAAAATAGAGGATTGGGCATGAATGTAAAGAGAGTTCTATATGAGAAAGTGATTGTACCAACTGTGATGTATGGATCGGAGTTGTGGGGAATGAAAGTGATGGAGAGACAGAAATTGAATGTGTTTGAGATGAAGTGTCTGAGGAGTATGGCTGGTGTATCTCGAGTAGATAGGGTTAGGAACGAAGTGGTGAGGGTGAGAACGGGTGTAAGAAATGAGTTAGCGGCTAGAGTGGATATGAATGTGTTGAGGTGGTTTGGCCATGTTGAGAGAATGGAAAATGGCTGTCTGCTAAAGAAGGTGATGAATGCAAGAGTTGATGGGAGAAGTACAAGAGGAAGGCCAAGGTTTGGGTGGATGGATGGTGTGAAGAAAGCTCTGGGTGATAGGAGGATAGATGTGAGAGAGGCAAGAGAGCGTGCTAGAAATAGGAATGAATGGCGAGCGATTGTGACGCAGTTCCGGTAGGCCCTGCTGCTTCCTCCGGTGCCTTAGATGACCGCGGAGGTAGCAGCAGTAGGGGACTCAGCAGTATGAAGCTTCATCTGTGGTGGAAATGTGGGAGGTTGGGCTGTGGCACCCTAGCAGTACCAGCTGAACTCGGCTGAGTCCCTGGTTAGGCTGGAGGAACGTAGAGAGTAGAGGTCCCCTTTTTGTTTTGTTTCTTGTTGTTGTCGGCTACCCCCCAAAATTGGGGGAAGTGCCTTTGGTATATGTATGTATGTATGTAAAATAAATTTTTGAATATACTTACCCGATGATCATATAGCTGCATCCCTGCTGCCCGACAGAAAAAATCTACCGGAGGAATACGCCAGCGATCGCTGTACAGGTGGGGGTGTACATCAACAGCGCCATCTGTCAAGTAGGTACTCAAGTACTCGATGTCAACAACAAACCAATTTTCTCCTCTGTCCCACTGGTTCTCTATTGGGGAGGAAGGGTGGGTCCTTTAATTTATGATCATCGGGTAAGTATATTAAAAAATTTATTTTACTAAGGAAAATAACATTTTTCAATATCAAACTTACCCGATGATCATATAGCTGATTCACACCCAGGGGGGTGGGTAGAGACCAGCATAACAAGTTGACATTATGAGCTAAGTATTCCGTATTTCATTTTTGCAGTTATTCAAAATAACAAGCATAAAATAAATAAGTACCTGGTAAGGAAGACGACTTGAACAATTACTCTGCCTTTTTAAGTACGTCTTCCTTACTGAGCCTCGCGATCCTCATAGGATGCTGAGCGACTCCTAGGAGCTGAAGTATGAAGGGTTGCAACCCATACTAAAGGTCCTCATCAAAACCTCTAATCTAGGCGCTTCTCAAGAAATGATTTTGACCACCCGCCAAATCAAGTAGGATGCGAAAGGCTTCTTAGCCTTCCGGACAACCCAAAAATATTTCAAGAGAAAGATTAAAAAGGTTCTGGAATTAGGGAATTGTAGTGGTGGAGCCCCCACCACTACTGCACTCGTTGCTACGAATGGTCCCAGAGTGTAGCAGTTCTCGTAAAGAGACTGGACATTCTTAAGATAAAAGACGCGAACACTGATTTGCTTTTCCAATAGGTTGCGTCGAATATACTTTGCAGAGATCTATTTTGTTTAAAGGCCACGGAAGTTGTGACAGCTCTAACTTCGTGTGTCCTTACCTTCAGCCAAGCTTGGTCTTCCTCATTCAGAAGGGAATGAGCTTCTCGTATTAACAGTCTGATAAAAATAGGATAAAGAATTCTCTGACATAGGCAAAGATGAATTCTTAACTGAACACCATAAAGCTTCAGATGGGCCTCGTAAAGGTTTTAAATAGAACTTAAGAGCTCTTATAGGACATAATACTCTTTCTAGTTCATTTCCAACCATACGATAAGTTTGGAATATCGAACGATATTGGTCAAGGCCGAGAAGGCAGCTCGTGTTTTGCTAGAAAACCAAGATGTAGAACATGTAGCCGTTTCGGATGAGAATCCGATGTTCTTGCTGAAGGCATGAATCTCACTGACTCTTTTAGCTGTGGATAAGCATATCAGGAAAAGAGTCTTAAAGGTGAGATCTTTCAGGGAGGCTGATTGAAGTGGTTCGAACCTGTCTAACATAAGGAATCTTAGAACCACGTCTAAATTCCAACCAGGTGTAACCAAACGACGCTCCTTCGTGGTCTCAAAAGACTTAAGGAGGTCCTGTAGAGCTTTATTGTTGGAAAGATCTAAGCCTCTGTGACGGAAGACTGATGCCAACATGCTTCTGTAACCCTTGATAGTGGGAGCTGAAAGAGATCGCTCTTTCCTCAGATATAAGAGGAAGTCAGCTATTTGAGTTACAGAGGTACTGGTCGAGGATATGGATACTGACTTGCACCAGTTTCGGAAGATTTCCCACTTCGATTGGTAGACTCTAAGGGTGGATGTTCTCCTTGCTCTAGCAATCGCTCTGGTTGCCTCCTTCGAAAAACCTCTAGTTCTCGAGAGTCTTTCGATATTCTGAAGGCAGTCAGACGAAGAGCGAGGAGGCCTTGGAGTACCTTCTTTACGCGTGGCAGACGTAGCAGGTCCACCCTTAGGGGAAGTGTTCTGGGAACGTCTACTAGCCATCGAAGTACCTCGGTAAGTTATTCTCTCGCGGGCCAGAGGGAAGCAACTAGAGTCAACTTTGTCCCTTCGTGAGAGGCGAACTTCTGCAGTACCTTGTTGACAATCTAGAACGGAGGGAATGCATATAGATCTAGATGAGACCAATCTAGTGAAAGGCATCTATAAGAACTACTGCTGGGTCCGGGATAGGTGAGCAAAGTATTGAGAGCCTCTTGGACATCGAGATTGCGAAGAGATCTATGGTTGGCTGGCCCCAGGTGACCCAAAGTCTCTTGCATACATCCTTGTGGAGGGTCCAATGTGTTGGAATTATTGTCCCTTCCTACTGAGACAATCTGCTAAGACATTCAAGTTGCCTTGGATGAAACTCGTTACTAGTGAAAAGTCTAGACCTGTTGAACAGGAGAGGAGGTCACTTGCGAACTCGTACCATGTCAGAGAGTAGGTCCCTCCTTGCTAGGAGATGTACATCAAAGCACAGAGATGACCGTGTTCACCTCCACCACTTTGCCTTGAAGGAGAGACCTGAAGCTTTTCCAGGTCAGACGTACTGCCAGAAGCTTCTTGCAGTTGAAATGCATTGTCCTTTGACTCGAGTTCCATAATCCCGAGCATTCCCTACCGCCTAAGGACGCACCCCAGCCTACGTCCGATGCGTCTGAGAAGAGAACATGGTTGGGAGTCTGAACAGTCAGGGGAAGACCCTTTCAAAGGTTGATAAAGTCCTTTCATCAAGGCAGACCAGACTATCTTTCCGGAAACCGGGATCGAGACCGCTTCTAGCGTCTTGTCCTTTTCCAGTGAAGAGCTAGATGATACCGAAGAGGACGGAGGTGTAGTCTTCCAAGAGACACCAATTGAACCACGGATGACAGTGTCCTAACCAGACTCATCCACAGCCTGACAGGGCCGTGTTCCTTCTTCAGCATCTTCTGGATGGATAGCATGGCTGGGGGATGATCGTCTTGTTCAGCCATGTCCCCATCAGAGGGTTCCTCATCCGAAACTGATGAGGAAACGGCAACGGAGTGGGCAACGTCTGACTCGCTGAATCCGGTCGCACTGGTGGATGCGTGACGGAGCCGGACACAAGATCATGGTACTGCTGCACAGTCTGTGAACTGTCAACCATGGGGACGCGAGGAAGTACAGCGACAACCCGAAACTGTCTAGACTGTCTGGGTTGTGCAGACAACCCCCTACCGGGTTGCTGAGGTTGCCGCACTGCGTCACAACAAGTCACCTCTGCTGGTTGTTGAACGTCTTCCTAGCGACACACTGAACGTCCACAACCACCTCCGAGAGTTGCTTAACGTCAACGTGCGACTGGCAACCCACACTAGGTCGCACTGGTGGAGGAACCATCTCAACTGGCGGACGTGAGTAGGATACCTCAGCGTCAACAGGGCGTACAACCAACCGGTAGGAAGGTTGTTGGCAAGAAGGTTCTTCTCCGTAAAAAATTCTCTATCAAGGACTAAGCTTGGACTGCATGTCTTGCAACAAAGCCCAAGGTCTATGGGAGCAGGTGTGGCAACAGACGGGGTTAGTGACTGAAGCGGAACCATTTACCCTCCCTGGAAGCATGTTATGCTTTAATTAAAGTCCATAGGAGGCTAAGCAGCTTAAGGCTCCTCTCCAAATGACAGAGTCCTCAAGGGAATATCAGAAGGAGGGAGAACAGCACTTTCTCATCTACAGGAACCATGTCCGAGAAAAGCTAGGTTATCTCAGTGAGGGTTTCACTGGTGCATAAGCAGCAGACCAGAAGGCAACGTTATGAAACTGCTTGACAGTCTGTGAACTGTCAAAAACTGAACTGTCAACCCCAACAGGTGCGTGAGGACATACAGCACTGGTGTATTAGTAGCACACCAGAAGGCAACGTTATGTAACTGTTTGACAGTCTGTGAGTTGGCAACAACCAAAGCTGTGTGGGGAAGCCTCAACTCCTGACTGACTAGTTTGCTGCGGGCAAGTGGCGGTAACCACAGTGTGTTGCGGAGGCTGACACACCGTGTCAAAACACGGCAGCTTGTGGTAGCTCACGCACGGCAACGGAGTGCTCCGTGTGTCTGTGGGAGTCAGCCTGCATCTGGCAGGGTTGACTACGCATGGGTGGAGGAGCTCTCACAACAAGAGTGTGGGAGCAGGCAGCCATGCCGGGCGCACAACCGTGGCAGGCTGTAGGCCAACGGGTGCCTCGTCAACATTCTCCGCAGTCTGATTGTGGGAGCTGGCAACAACAAAAGCGGAGTGCTGGTGCGTGGGAGGGACTGCCGTGGGATGCGGAGCATGCCGCATTGCGGCAAAACACGGCAGCTTGACAGCACCTTCCCACTGCTGATGCGGTAGCTCACGCATGTTAACGGAGGGTGCAGCATGAACATGCGTCTGGCAGGATCGACTGCGCATCGGTGGAGCTCTCACAGGTGGAGTGTGGGAGCAGGCAGCCGCAGTATCTGCTGAGCGCACAACCGTGGCAGGTTGTAGGTTAACAGGTGCAGTGTCAACCTTCTCAGCACGATACTCCTGCATGAAGGAAGCAAGCTGAGACTGCATATCTGCAGCATGGACCACTAGGGTCTATAAAAGACGGCAACAAACGGAGCTACTGTCCGTTGTGACTGAGGGTCTAAAACAGTTGGTGCGGCAACAGACGGAGTTACTGCCTGTTGCGGTACCACCTTGCCTCTCTCGGAAGGTGTGCAGTCGTCGGATGACTGCAGCGAGTCCGGACTGACCCAGTGGCTACACCTAGGCCGTTGGACTTGCGCGGAAGGGACCGACTTGCACTTAAAAAAGCTGCAAGATTTGGTCCATGGTTTCTGCGAGAAACCTCTTCCGCAGACGAGGAATAAATGGGCTCTCTCGTCTTTGTGTGGGTGGGGTGATCACGTCGGCAACGTGTGTAGATACACCCGAAACCACGGAGGGAAACGTCTGTTCGTCGATCAAGGCCTGTGGAACCCATAAGTCCTTCGACATTACTTCTCCCCTGGGCTTGGGAGCTTGTAAGAGGTATCGGACTAGGTGAACAACTGGCACGAACAGACGAACCCTCGAACGCAACACTGTAACACTTTGCGCATATCACTTTATCACTTTTGATTTTCTGTTAGCACTTATTTCACTGAAATCGAAACTTTAACTGATTTCTATCTGAAACACGCAATCCTATCCTTCATTAAAAGGTAGTAATTGCGAAAACAGTATTACAATGCAACAGAAAAACATAATTAAAGATAAAGAATTCAGTGGCTGGAAAAGAGACTAAACACTAGATCAAATAAACTACGTTTAAAATCTCTCACCGCATAAAGCCTGGGAACAAGAATAAAACTCTAGAAACGTTTTACCGTCTTCCCCTACAGCGACTAGGGAGAAGAGTGAAAAACGAGAACAACGTTACCCGCTTGAACGAAACGTTTATTCTCCTCTCTCTCCCTCCGTCTCTATCTCTCTCTCTCTTCTCTCTTGACTTAGAACCTGAGAGAAGAGCCCAATTATATATCGTTAAAACATATTATTTGATAAAGGAAAAAACTGAAAGGTTTCCCAAATAAAAAGTTCCTTTATTTAGAATTTAAACCATTTAAGCTAAGAAAGAATGAACGAAACGCTAGAATCGGTTTACTCTTACTGCAACGTGAAACCGTGAAATACTCTCTCTCTATCGTAACGATAGAGCGCATGTTGAACGTTCTGAACGTCAACAACTGCGGAGACTAAACTAAACGTTAGTTCATCTTTGAAAACAGTACGAGAGTATCAAAGAAATTCTTTCATAAAACATTAAAATTAAAAAAAGTATTAAATTCTTAAAAGGTAAATACGATATGACGGGCTCAATGTTAATTAACTTCGGTTCCAAGTGAGGACCGCCTACTATTAGGAAAGGTCGCATATAAACAAACATAAAAATTAATTTTTATAAGTTTATAATAAATGGAAAGTTAATCGAAGAGGCCTATAAAGGCGGAGAGATATAAAATATATAGATCTATAACTTGTTAAGCAAAATTACCAAAAACCTAAACACACTTCCGTCTAAGGGAAGGGTCGGCCATTAAAAAGTGAAAGAGAGTCCATACTCTCTTCGTCACCAACACTTCCGTCTAAGGGAAGGGTCGGCCATTTAAAAGTGAAAGAGAGTCCATACTCTCTTCGTCACCATAATTAAATCTATCCAAAACGAATTCAAGTTTTGAAATGAAGATAAAACCCTGCATAGCGAAAGCTCAAAACTGGAATAGTGTACTTCACCAAATCGTTGTGAAAACAAATCCAGTTAGGGACGGCGTATTAAGTAGGTCTTGCCTGTGGCACGACAGAGGGAAAATTGGTTCGTTGTTGACATCGAGTACTTGAGTACCTACTTGACAGATGGCGCTGTTGATGTACACCCCCACCTGTATAGCGATCGCTGGCGTATTCCTCCCGTAGATTTTTTCTGTCGGGCAGCAGGGATGCAGCTATATGATCATCGGGTAAGTTTGATATTGAAAAATAATAAATAAATGATAATAATGTTAATTGTATTTATGAATAATAAGGATGAAATTAATTTTAGATTAGTTATATTTCATAGACTTGCGTGATTCATATGAGGTGCAGTAAGCCTTCTAGTATTTGAGATCATTTCTTGTAAGAGAGAACAGTGCATCCTATATGTAAATTATATTTAAGAACTTTTATAAAATAATGGTAAAAATTTACTTTATTCAACAGTAGTTTAAAATAGTAAATGTTTCATTAGGGTAGAAGAGACTCTTTAGCTATGGTAAACAGCTCTTCTAGAAGGACACTCCAAAATCAAACCATTGTTCTCTAGTCTTTAGTAGTGCCATAGCCTCTATACCATGGTCTTCCACTGTCTTGGGTTAGAGGTCTCTTACTTGAGGGTACACTCATGCTCACCATTCTATCTTATTTCTCTTTCTTTAGTTATTTTTTGAAGTTTTTATAGTTTATATGAAAGATTTATTTTAAAAGTTACTCTTCTTAAGATATTTTATTTCAATTGTTCATTGCTTGTAGTTTATTTTCTTATTTCCTTTTCTTTACTGGGCTATTTTCCCTGTTGGAGCCCTTGGGCTTATAGCATCTTGCTTTTCCAGCAAGGGTTGTAGCTTAGTAATAATAATAATAAGAATAATAATAATATTAATTAAGTACGAGATGCTTCTTGAAATGACCGCATTCTTTATTTTCTTATTTCCTTTTCTTCACTGGGCTATTTTCCCTGTTGGAGCCCTTGGGCTTATAGAATCTTGGTTTTCCTCCTAGGGTTGTAGCTTAGCAAGTAATAATAATAATAATAATAATAATAATAATACTGTAGATATGTAAAAGTGCTGCTTCTTGAAATGACCGCATTCTTTATTTTCTTATTTCCTTTTCTTCACTGGGCTATTTTCCCTGTTGGAGCCCTTGGGCTTATAGAATCTTGGTTTTCCTGCTAGAGTTGTAGCTTAGTAAGTAATAATAATAATAATAATAATAATAATAATAATAATAATAATAATAATAATAATAATAATAATAATAATAATACTGTAGATATTTAAAAGTGCTGCTTCTTGAAATGACAGCATTTTTTACTTTCTTATTTCCTTTTCTTCACTGGGCTATTTTTCCTGTTGGAGCCCTTGGGCTTATAGCATCTTGGTTTTCCTGCTAGGGTTGTAGCTTAGCAAGTAATAATAATAATAACAATGTACAAGTGCTGCTTCTTGAAATTACCACTTTTTTTTTTTTTCTAACAGCTGCATTGGGGTCTATACTCCGCGGAGTCCCACCAGTCGATAACGTCTTGGATCTGGACAACCTGGTTATAATATACAACAGAGTCCCAAAAACTGGATCTACCTCTTTCATAGGTTTAGCCTACGATCTTTGTGCCAAAAATAAGTTTAATGTTTTGCACATTAACACAACAAAAAATATGCCCACTTTGTCATTGACTGATCAGGTATGTTTCTTTTACGTGTCATTTTCAAATTATTGTCCGTCACGTAGTGCTTGTATATTAATAAAATAATTAAGAAGGAATTCAATGTTCAAATGAAGATTTAAATTGACGGAAGGAATTTATTTTAATGATAATTATCTTGCATTCACCCTCTCATTCCCTGTACAGTACTATACTGTATATTCTTTTATAAGTTTATTGTGTTTACAGAGCATATTATACAGTCATATTATTTAAATATTTGGCAAGAGTAGTCAAATCAAACCCTGAACTTAAGATTGTTAATCAATCATATTTCTTGATTCAGGTTCTTTGTCATGTCTAGACTTATCTCCCAATCACCTTTTTTGCCTCAACTTTTCTTGATCACTATCACCTTCAAAGTTGGTTTGTTCCTATGCATTTACAAGCCTTCCATGACTAAAGCGCTAACTGGAATGGCCGTCGATTCATTACCAAGGAAGTTGGTTAACGACAGGTGATAGGAGGCAGGACCCCTTCCCACTGAGCTTTCTCATACTTATTAACTTTAACCACTCCACTCCTTTCAGTGGTGTTTGAAGTATCCCTGGTCAGCAGCCAGCAATTCCCTGTGCCATCTTGTTTCATTGGAGTTCCGTTCAACTTTCCTCCTTCGGAGATGTTTCTGTTCTTTGATGTAGTCAAGGTGAGAGGCCCACGCACACCTAGAGCATCTAGTCGCTTCAGGAGTCTTGTCAACAGGAGAACAGCTCATGGACATCAACCTGCTGGAAATGCAATCTTGTGTTGCTTACACTGCAAGCATTCAAAGCCTGTGAGAGTTGAGTAAAGCAGCTGCATATGTAGACAGTGGACACTTCATTGTATTCATTTCTTGTTATTTATTACTTCCTTTCTATATTCTCCATAATCAAAATATTACCGATCGTGCACCATATAGCTGTCATTATGGAACATTCCTTGCAAGAGAAATGTAGTAGCAGCCATGCTCAGTTACCAGGGACAGGTTGTAGGAACAGAGTGGTCCCTAGTTCCCTGCATGGCAGAAAGGATTCTTCCCCTTTTGGGGGTCAAAGGTAATCGACCTAATTGCCATACAGTTGATCAGGAAACTTGGTGTTCTGCTCCCCATTCCAGATCCATAGGCAGTGTGGAGGACACATTCAAACACCCATGTGACAACCTGGATGCATATGCCTTTCCTCCCTTCTCGATCTGCTGACTAATCAATTTTGAAAACGTCAGTTCTCAGGATAACCTTGGCGACTTCTGGATTGCTGCAGCTTGAATGGCACCCCGATCTGATGATGCTCGTAGTTTAGGTCCCGAGAGAACTGGTATAGGCTAGCCCTCTCTGTCGGCTGCATCTACGCAGTAATTATCACTCATTGCGGTCCCTTGCACATCACGGGTCGAGGCTATCCAGCATCTCCTTCAAGTTTAAGTCTTTTTGTGAGTCTGTACACAGATGTCTGAATATCTGTGTAAAAGGGGCTCTCCTCTGGTTAGAGTCACTCTTTAGAAAAGGCCATCTTCTGAAAGAACTTTAATTGATTCTCTGGTCGCAATTAATTTCTTTACAGTCGATTTCTTAATTCTCATTCCAAAAGAAGGGGTTCTTCTGCTTTCATTCCAAGAGAAGGGGTTCTTCTGTTTCCTCTAGTAAAGAGTACAGATATAATTCAGTGGATTCTCTCCACAAATCAATTGAACTATATAAACTGTGGTTATCATAAATCATTTCTGGAAACTTTACGAGTAAGAAACCCAGACTTCTTAAAGCCCCATTTAGTTTTAGATTAGATCAGACTTTTCATTTACAGCTAGAACAAACCCTTCGAGAGTTGAAAATGTTAACCTAGTGGTCTGGCTAGATTATTCCATAAGTTTAAGTAAATTTGAAAGGTCTTATTAAAATAAATTTTTTAAATATTTAACTTAGCCGGTGAATATATAGCTGCAACTCTGTTGCTCGACAGACAAAAAACTGTACAAAAAAACTCGCCAGCGATCGCTATACAGGTTGCGGGTGTGCCCATCAGCGCCAACTGTCGGCCAGATACCAAACTCCATGTAAACAAAGACTCAATTTTATCTCTGTCGACGTGTCGACAAGACGTACTTTACTCGCTGTTGAAACCTGGAGTTTTTCCCATCATCTTTGGTGAAGTACTATATTCTGGTTTGAGCTTTCGCAGTGCAGGTGTTTTATCTTCATCTTAAATCTTGAACTCGTTTTGGATAGATTTAATTTTTGGTGACAAAGAGAGTATGGACTTTCTTTGACTTTTAAATGGCCGACCCTTCCCTTAGACGGAAGTGTGTTTAGGCTTTTAGTAATTATCTTATCACGTTATAAATTAATTATAGATTTTCCTCTTCGATTAACTTTCCATTTATAATAAACATAAAAAATAAATTTTAATGTTTTGTTTATATGCGACCTTTCCTGAGAGTAGGCGGTCCTAACTTGGAAACCAAAGTTAATCTACGTTGAGCCCTTTAAATCGTAAATAGCTTTTAAAGAGCTAAGGATTTAAAACTTTTTAAATGAAAGATTTTATGAAAGAATTTCTTTGAATAGTCTTCGTACTGTTTTCAAAGATGAACTAACGTTTAGTTTATTTATGCTATGCAGTTTGCGCTCTATCGTTACGATAGAGAGAGAGTGTATCACGGTTTCACTTTGCAGAAAGAGTAAATCGATTCTGACGTTTTGTTCATTCTTCTTTCAAAGCTTAAATGTTTTAAATTCTATTTTAAGGGAACTTTTTAATTGAAAAACCTTTCAGTTTTTTCCTTTGATCAAATAACATGTTTTTTTGACGAAACGTAATTGGGCTCTTCTCTTAGGTGCGAAATCAAGAGAGAAAGAGAGAGAGAGATAGAGACGGAGGGAGAGAGAGGAGAGAAAACGTTCCGTTCAAGCGTGTAACGTTGTTCTCGAGTTACTCTCGTCCCTAGTCTCTGTACGGGGAGAAAGGATAAAACGTTTTTAGTTTTATTCTCGTCCCCAGGCAATGTACGGTGAGAGATTGAAAACGTAGTTTTGAATGAACTAGTGTTTATTCTCTTCCCCAACCACTGAATTTTTTATCTTAAAAGATGTTTACTGTTTTTTTGCTGGTATTAATGTGCTTGCATTATACGCCTGATTTCGCATTTACTACCTTTTGATGAGGGTAGAATTGCGTGCTTCAGGTAGAAATCAGTAAAAGTTTCGATTTCAGTGAAATAAGTGCAAAACAGAAAATCGTAGTGATAAAGTGATATTACGCAAAGTGTTACAGTGTTGCGTCCGAGGGTTCGTCTGTTCGTGCCTGTCGTTCACCTAGTCCGGGACCTCTTGCAAGCTCCCAAGCCCAGGGGAGAAGTAATGTCATACGACTTATGGGTTCGAGAGGCCTTGATCAGCGAACAGACGTTTCCCTCTATGGTATCGGGTGTATCTTACCAAGATCTCCCCTACCATAAACCGAGAGAGACGTTTTTCTCCTCGTCATCCGAAGGCTTTTCGCATAAGAAACCTGTAACAAGGTTTCGAGACCCTTAAGCGAAAGTCAGTCCTTTCAGGACAGGTCCAGCATCCTGGTTGCAGCCATTAGGACAGCTCTGACCCTATGCAGTCATCGGAAAACTGCTCGCCGCCTAACAAAAGCATAACACAGACTCCGAGAGTCTTTTTTGTTGGCAAAGTGTTGCGGTCACAGACGTTACCCTCGTCTCTTACCGCAACCTTTTCCGTTGATCCTTAATGGATTGTACGGCAAGACATGCAGAATATGCTTGCCTCCCTTATGGAAGACTATTCTGCCGATTAGTCCGTTGAGTCTAGCCGTTTATCTCATCGATATCCTGGCTTTCAGCCAACCTAACGTTCCTTTGTGCATCCTGTTGACGTTGGCGTAGCTAAGTCACGTCAGTCAGGTTGTTTAGAACTACACTCGATGCGGTCTCGTGTGGATTTTCAGCCACATTTGGACGTTAGGCCACTTGCTGATGCTCCTGTTGACGTTCAGGACGTTCGCTAACAATCGGAGTTGACTTGTTTTGACGCTGTGCGTCAACCTCTGCATTCTAGAGTTGTTTTGACTGCTCAGTCTAGGCAGTCAAAGCAGTCTCGAGTGGACGCTGTGCGTCCTCACGCACCTGTTGTTGTTGACAGTTCAGTTGTTGACAGTTCACAGACTGTCAAGCAGTTACATGACGTTGCGTCCTGGTCCGCTACTAATGCACCAGTGTGTGTGGACTCTGCTTGTAAAGCATTGCCACCACGGTAGGTCTCTCCCTTGCTTGAGACTCAGCTTTTATTGGACAAGGTTCCTTTAGATGAGGAAGTTGCTGTTCCCCCTCCTACTGATATTCCCTTGAGGACTCTGTCAGACGGAGAGGAGCCTAAAGCTGCTTAGCCCTCTATGGACTTTGATTAAATCATGCTGGTTTTTAAGGATCTTTGTCCAGATCTTTTTGTAACTGCTGCTCCTCGTTCGCCTAAACGTCAGAGCTTACACTAGGCCTAGCTACTTCGAAGCCGTTGTTTATAAGCTAGTGCTCTCTCGCTCTCCTAGAGAGCTTTACGTCTGCTAGGCAACTGGTTTATCACCAGGAGGAGTTTGGGGTATACAGCCTTTGCTTTCCCTTCTTTTAAACTGGCTTATAGAGCGAGAGTCTGATATGACACGAGAGAAGTTCTCGGCTTGGGAGTTCCTGCCTCTGCCCAGATAGACTTCTCAAATCTCGTAGACTCTCCCTGGCGCCTGGCCAGGAGACGCTCCAAGTTTTTTACAGATCAACTTCACAGCTGTTTTCGAGCCTTTGAAGTTTTGCTGTACAATTATGTCATGCATAAACAAGGCTTTCAGGGATGGAAAGCGGTACCGCCTCAGTCGCTAACCCCGTCTGTTGCCGCACCTGCTCCCGTAGACCCTAAATGGGCTTTGCTGCAAGACATGCAGTCCAAGCTTGCGTCCTTGATAGAGGACTTTAATGCGGAGAAGGTTGCTGCCGAACCTTCTGGCCAACAACCTTCCAACCGGTCGGTTGTGCGTCCTGTTGACGCTGAGGTAACCTTCTCGCGTCTACCAGTTGAGGTGGTTCCTCCACCGATGCGACCCAGTGTGGGTTGCCAGCCGCACGTTGACGTTAAGCGACGCTCGGAGGTGGTTGTTGACGTTCAGGACGTTCAACAACCATCAGAGGTGACTTGTTTTGACGCGGTGCGTCAACCTCAGCAACCCGGTATGGTGTTGACTGCACAACCCAGACGGTCTAGACAGTCTCGGGTGGACGCTGTGCTTCCTCGCGCACCCATGGTTGTTGACAGTTCACAGACTGTGCAGCAATTCTATGACGTTGCGTCCGGCTCCGTCACGCATGCACCAGTGCGACCGGACTCAGCGAGCCAGACGTTGCCCACTCCGTTGCCGTTTCCTCATCAGTTTTCGGATGAGGAACTATCTGATGAGGACGTTGCTGAACAACAAGACGATCAGCCCCCAGAATAGATCAAGCCCTGCTATCCATCCAGAAGATGCTGAAGAAGGAACGCTGCTCAGTCAGGCTGTGGATGAGTCTGGTGGGGACGCTGTCATCCCTGGAACAGTTTGTATCACTAGGAAGTCTACACCTCCGTCCTCTTCAATACCATCTGGCTTTTCACTGGAAAAAGGACAAGACGCTAGAAGCGGTCTCGATCCCGATTTCCGGAAAGATAAAGTCTTGTCTGACTTGGTGGAAGGACAATATCAACCTAAGAGAGGGTCTTCCCCTGGCTGTTCAGACTCCCCACCACGTTCTCTTCTCGGACGCATCGGACTTGGGCTGGGGCGCGACACTGGACGGTCAGGAATGCTCAGGTCTGTGGAACTCGAGTCAGAGGAGCATGCATATCAACTGTAAGGAGCTGTTGGCAGTTCATCTGTCCTTGAAAAGCTTAGAGTATCTCCTTCGAGGCAAAGTGGTGGAAGTAAACTCGGACAACACCACGGCCTTGGCGTACATCTCCAAACAAGGAGGTACCCACTCACTGACGTTGTACGAGATCACAAGGGACCTGCTCATCTGGTCAAAAGGTCAAGACATCTCCCTAGTAACGAGGTTCATCCAAGGCGACTTGAACGTCATAGCAGATTGTCTCAGTCGGAAAGGGCAAGTAATTCCAACCAAATGGACCCTCCACAAGGATGTGTGCAAGAGACTTTGGGCCACTTGGGGTAAACCATCCATAGATCTCTTTGCAACCTCGCTGACCAAGAGGCTTCCAATCTATTGCTCTCCAGTCCCGGACCCAGCAGCAATACATATAGATGCTTTCCTCCTAGATTGGTCACATCTGGATCTCTACGCATTCCCACCGTTCAAGATTGTCAACAAGGTACTGCAGAAGTTCGCCTCTCACGAAGGGACAAGGTTGACGTTAGTTGCTCCCCTCTGGCCCGCGAGAGAATGGTCCACCGAGATACTTCGATGGTTAGTAGACGTTCCCAGAAGTCTTCCTCTAAGGGTAGACCTTCTACGTCAGCCACACGTAAAGAAGGTACTCCAAAGCCTCCACGCTCTTCGTCTGACTGCCTTCAGACTATCGAAAGACTCTCGAGAGCTAGAGGCTTTTCGAAGGAGGCAGCCAGTGCGATTGCTAGAGCAAGGAGAGCGTCTTCCATTAGAGTCTACCAATCGAAGTGGGAAGTCTTCCGAGACTGGTGCAAGTCAGTTTCTGTATCCTCGACCAGTACCTCTGTAGCTCAAATAGCTGATTTTCTCTTATACCTGAGAAAAGGACGATCCCTTTCAGCTCCCACTATGAAGGGCTACAGAAGCATGTTGGCATCGGTCTTCCGGCATAGAGGCTTAGATCTTTCCAACATAAAGATCTGCAAGACCTCCTTAAGTCTTTTGAGACCACCAAGGAGCGTCGTTTGGCTACCCCTGGATGGAATTTAGACGTGGTACTAAGATTCCTCATGTCAGACAGGTTGGAGCCGTTACAATCAGCCTCCCTGAAAGATCTCACTCTTAAGACTCTTTTCCTGGTATGCTTAGCCTCGGCTAAAAGAGTCAGTGAGATTCATGCCTTCAGCAAGAACATCGGATTTTCGTCGGAAAAAGCCACTTGTTCGCTGCAACTTGGTTTTCTAGCCAAAAATGAGCTGCCTTCTCGGCCTTGGCCTAAATCTTTCGATATTCCCAGCTTATCAGAGATCGTAGGCAATGAACTAGAAAGAGTCTTATGCCCTGTTAGAGCTCTTAAGTTCTATTTAAAGCGTACTAAACCTTTACGAGGCCAATCTGAAGCTTTATGGTGTTCAGTTAAGAAACCATCCTTGCCTATGTCAAAGAATGCTTGGTCAGACTTTATCAGATTGTTAATACGAGAAGCTCATTCACATCTGAGTGAGGAAGACCGAACTTTGCTTAAGGTGAAGACGCACGAAGTTAGAGCTGTAACAACTTCCGTGGCCTTTAAGCAAAATATATCTCTGCAAAGTATAATGGACGCAACCTATTGGAGAAGCAAGTCAGTGTTCGCGTCATTTTACTTGAAAGATGTCCAGTCTCTTTACGAGAACTGCTACACACTGGGACCATTCGTAGCAGCGAGTGCAGTAGTGGGTGAGGGCTCAACCACTACAATTCCCTAATTCCATATCCTTTTAATCTGTCTCTTGAAATGTTGTTTTTTATGGGTTGTCCGGAAGGCTAAGAAGCCTTTCGCATCCTGGTTGATTTGGCGGGTGGTCAAAGTCATTTCTTGAGAGCGCCCAGATTAGGGGTTTGATGAGGTCCTGTTGTATGGGTTGCAGCCCTTGATACTTCAGCTCCTAGGGGTCTGTCAGCATCCTAAGAGGATCGCGAGGCTCCGTAAGGAAGACGTACTTATAAGGCAGAGTAATCGTCTAAGTCGACTTCCTTACCAGGTACCTATTTATTTTGTTTTTGTTATTTTGATAACTTCTAAAATGAAATAAAAACTCTTAGCTCATAAGATGTAAACATATTTAACTGGTCTCTACCCACCACCCTGGGTGTGAATCAGCTATATATTCACTGGCTAAGTTAAATATTTAAAAATGATATTTTAATTATAAAATAAATTTTTGAATATACTTACCCGGTGAATATAAATTAAACGACCCTCCCTTCCTCCCCAATAGAGACGCAGTGGGATGAGGAGAAAATTGAGTCTTTGTTTACATGGAGTTTGGTATCTGGCCGACAGTTGGCGCTGATGGGCACACCCGCAACCTGTATAGCGATCGCTGGCGAGTTTTTTTGTACAGTTTTTTGTCTGTCGAGCAACAGAGTTGCAGCTATATATTCACCGGGTAAGTATATTCAAAAATTTATTTTATAATTAAAATATCATATTTATAATTCTATATTTTTCAGATGAGATTTGTGTACAACGTGTCAAACTGGTTAGAGAAAAAACCTGGGATATATCACGGTCACATTGCATATCTTGATTTTAATAGGTAAGTGTTGAGGCTTTTAAAATCTCAAGTACCTTTTAGGAAATTATTATAGATTCCCTGTGATAATTTTTCTATGATCTAAGAAAGGTTAGTGATCTGTTGCAATTCCACCACACTTTACTTTCTTCGTCCTGAATTGTGGATGAGGAAAATGATCTTAGAAATAGTTCATAATTGGCGTTCTGTTGTTACCAAGACTTCAGTATGTGATAAACTAGTATCAAGTATTAGTTATGAAAACTTATTTTCTTTCATTTGTTGTTATGATATGATAAGCAAATAACAAATAAACTATAGTCCATTTCTTTTAGCGAGTCATATTTGCACCGACTCGCAGCGGTGCCCTTTTAGCTCGGAAAAGTTTCCTCATCGCTGATTGGTTGGACAAGATAATTCTTACCAATCAGTGACCAGGAAACTTTTCCGAGCTAAAAGGGCACCGCTGCGAGTCGGTGCAAATATGCATCGCTAAAAGAAATGCACTAAAGTTTGGTCTTTTGTTTGAAAATTTTGTATAATATCTATGATATTCCTGTAATAATGAAGTTTAAATTACACCTGCAGTCCCTGAAAGGCTGACTTTTCATACACCAAATCTTCTCGTATATCTCTTAACTTATTTTGTAAGTGAAGCCTTTCATTAAAGTTTATTAAGAACTAATATTGGTTAAGGCAACGAGTCATTGTTAGACAATTGTGTTGTTGAAGTATTTCAGCAAGTAATTATATTATTTTGGGGAACATTCTTCCGAAGTATGGATTGTATACATCGTCAGGGAGTCAACTTGGCTTCTGGTATTATCTATCTCGTGCTTTATGGATTTGTGGCCTTTATTGGGAAAGGTCGGTTGTCAGTTATCAGATTTCAGCTTTAACTTGAGATGTGCAATTGCTTGAACCATAATTCAGTGGTCAGTTAACAGATTTCAGCTATAACTTGAGATATGCAATTGCTTGAACCATAATTCAGTTGTCAGTTAACAGATTTCAGCTATAACTTGAGATATGCAATTGCTTGAACCATAATTCAGTTGTCAGTTAACAGATTTCAGCTATAACTTGAGATATGCAATTGCTTGAACCATAATTCAGTTGTCAGTTAACAGATTTCAGCTATAACTTGAGATATGCAATTGCTTGAACCATAATTCAGTGGTCAGTTAACAGATTTCAGCTATAACTTGAGATATGCAATTGCTTGAACCATAATTCAGTGGTCAGTTAACAGATTTCAGCTATAACTTGAGATATGCAATTGCTTGAACCATAATTCAGTTGTCAGTTAACAGATTTCAGCTATAACTTGATATATGCAATTGCAGGAGCCATAATTCAAGATCAGATTATCAAACCATATTATCTACAGTTCAGAGTAACTCTAAAGATCAAGTCTGTATTTGTGAATATGTTAGTTAAATTTGGCAAAGATATTGGGTTCAATTTGCAGTACTGTAAAGTTCTAAAGAGGTCCTTTTGAGTGACAATATATTTGATGCTCTTATGAAAATATCCATGATATTTACCTAAACTTGCAAGAACACATATGAAAGTGACTTATAAATGAAAAATTTGTTCCTTTCTGATGGTACTGTACCTTTTTTTAGAAGAGTAAAGGAATCGTTTTTGTAATCAAAGAAGAAAATCAACTATTGTCAGTAATTTACGGGGTTTGCATTGCAACCAATGTAAACAATATGTTTAAGTTTAAAGTTATTTTATCTTTAACCAGTAACTTTCCATGTTGCAGGTTTGGTGTGAGCCGACAGCCGCTGTATATAAACATCATAAGGAAACCGCTCGATCGCCTCGTGTCGTATTACTACTTCATCCGTTATGGGGATGACCTGCGACCTTATCTAATAAGGAAGAAAATGGGCGACAAAATGGTATGGTGTAGAAGAGTGTTACTATTTGTACATGTGTGGAGAGAATAAGATTCTTGATTTTAACATAAAACCCACCAGTTTACATGAGTCAGTCTGTTTTTACCTCTAAGAATACAACTTATACAGCTGTCATTTGCCTCTGGCATATATGAACTTTTCTCTGCTAATTTTCTACATTTTCTCTTGCACTGTGGTTGCCTTCTTATCCTGAGTGATTAAATTTTATTTTATTTTTATAATTTGATGTTAACCCTTTTACCCCCAAAGGACGTACTGGTACGTTTCACAAAACTCATCCCTTTACCCCCATGGACATACCGGTACGTCCTTGCAAAAAACTGCTATTTAATTTTATTTTTGCATATTTTTGATAACTTTATGAGAAACTTCAAGCATTTTCCAAGAGAATGAGACCAACCTGACCACTCTATGATGAAAATTAAGGCATTTAGAGCAATTTAAAAAAAAATATACTGCAAAATATGCTTGAAAAAAAAACCCTGGGGGTTAACGGTTGGAAATTTCCAAATAGCCTGGGCGTAAAAGGGTTAATATCCAATGAAAGATTAGTAAGTTTCCGGGTGGAAAGGATATCAGTTACTACTGTATAAGTACAGTACGCTTAAGTCCGTTTCATAGCTGCTAATTCATTGTTTACTTTCAGTTAGACTTTGATAACTATCATTATATTTTCCTTTGTTTTTCTCGCCCATTTTGGTTTAGTAGCATTAACCCTTTTACCCCCAGGCTCTTTGGAAATTTCCAACCCTTAACCCCCAGGGGTTATTTTTTTCCCAGCACATTTTGCAGTATATTTTTTTTAAATTGCTCTAACAGCCTTAATTTTTGTCATAGAGAGGTCAGGTTGGTCTCATTCTCTTGGAAAATGCCTGAATTTTCTCAAACAATTATCAAAAATATGAAATTTTTTTTTTTTTATTGCAGTTTTTTGCAAGGACGTACCGGTACGTCCATGGGGGTAAAGGGATGGGTTTTGTGAAACGTACCAGTACGTCCTTTGGGGGGTAAAAGGGTTAATGTTATTAGGGTCTCTTCTTATTTAAATGTGTTAATTTGTCTGCCATCAATTTTGTACCAGCTTTAGTTTCAATAGGACTTTAACTTCTTTCTGCAGACTCTCGACGAGTGTGTTGCGTTGGAACACGCCGACTGCTCGGTGAATCACGTATGGCTTCAGGTACCGTTTTTCTGCGGCCATCATTCTGACTGCTGGTAAGCGAGCTTCATTTTAATTTTGGTGTGGGGCGTCCCCATCATCGTCAGTTTTTCCTTCAGGGGGATTATATAAAAGTTCTCTCCATTCTCTTATTTTATGTACTTTTTAAAGTTCTCTCCTTTCTTTTTTATTTCTTGTACTTTTAAAGGTTCTCTCCATTCTCTTTTATTTTGTGTACTTTTTAAAGGTCTCTCCATTCTCTTATTTTGTATACTTTTTAAAGTTCTCTCTATTCTCTTATTTCATGTACTTTTTAAAGTTCTCTTCGTTCTTTTATTTTGTGTACTTTTTAAAGTTCTCTCCTTTCTTTTTTATTTCTTGTACTTTTAAAGGTTCTCTCCATTCTCTTATTTTTTGTTAATTTTAAAGTTCTCTCCATTCTCTTATTTTTTGTTAATTTTAAAGTTCTCCCATTCTCCTATTTTATGTACATTTTAAAGTTCTCTCCATTCTCTTATTTCGTATTTTTTTTTAAAGTTCTCTCCATTCTCTTATTTTAGTTCATGTACTGTACTTTTTAAAGTTCTATCCATTCTCTTATTTTATGTTCTTTTTAAAGTTCTCTCCATTCTCCTATTTTATGTACATTTTAAAGTTCTCTCCCTTCTCTTATTTCGTGTTCTTTTTAAAGTTCTCTCCATTCTCTTATTTTAATTCATGTACTTTTTAAAGTTATATCCATTCTCTTATTTTATGTTCTTTTTAAAGTTCTCTCCATTCTCCTATTTCATGTACATTTTAAAGTTCTCTCCCTTCTCTTATTTCGTGTTCTTTTTAAAGTTGTCAAAGTTTGTTTTTATTTCATGTACATCTTGGTTCAGGTATTTTTAATGCACTTTTTCAATTATTTCCTGGGCTGTCCTTTTTGCTTTTTCATATCTACAGCTTTTCTAAATTTAATTTCATGACCAAATCACAATCTTCAAGAAAATTAAATACTTATAAACCAAAGTTATCCATTTTTAGTAATGTTATTGTGATATTTTATTTATTTTAGAACAATTTGTATCTCCTAATTATTTGAAATCGTATGCCGTAGTTTACGAGACAACTCTCTGACAATAGTTTATGCGAGGCGATTTAATTTCTTTTTTTTTTTCCAGGATACCAGGATCAAATTGGGCCCTAGAGCAAGCCAAGTTTAACTTAGTCCATAATTATTTCCTCGTCGGAGTCACCGAAGAACTCAAGGACTTTGTTGCGTTATTGGAGTATTCCCTTCCTCGTTTTTTTAAAGGTGCTTTAAATTTATATGATACAGGTGAGACAGTGAGTACTTTTTATTACTCTTATAATATTTATATAGTTACGGTTAACAGATACTTTTGTTATATAGCAGCCTCTAAAAGAGAATACAAAAACAGATACTTCTTTTGTTATATAGCAGCCTCTAAAAGAGAATACGAAATAGTATGATTAATTTCCTGCTTTGATATCTGGTCAGTATCAATTTTAGGTATTTATATCTCAGTTATCTGTAAACCAGTTATTATTATTATTACTTGCTAAGCTAAAACGCTGGTTGGAAAAGCATGATGCTATAAGCCCAGGGGCCCAAACGGGGAATATGACCCAGTGAGGAAAGGAAGCCAGGAAAAATAAAATATTTTAAGAACAATAACATTAAAATAAATATTTCCTATATAAACTCTATAAACTTTAAAAAAACTAGAGGAAGAAACATTAGATAGAATAGTGTGCCCGAGTGTTCCCTCAAGTAAGATAACTCTATCCCAAGACAGTGGAAGACCATGGTACAGAGGCTATTGTACTACCCAAGACTAGAGAATTATGGTTTGATTTTGTAATGTCCTTCTCCGAGAAGAGCTGCTTGCCATAGTTAAAAAGTCTCTTCTACCCTTACCAAGAAGAAAGTAGCAACTGAATGATTACAGTGCAGTAGTTAACCTCTTGAGAGAAGAAGAATTGTTTGGTAATTTCAGTGTTGTCAAGTGTATGAGGACAGGGGAGAATATTTAAAGAATATGCCAGACTATTCAGTGTATTTGAGGCAAAGGGAAAGTGAACCCTAACCAGAGAGAAGGATCCAATGTAGTACTGTATGGCCAGTCAAAGGACCCAATAAGTCTCTAGCAGTAGTTAAAGATGAAAATGGTTTGTCTTCTAGGCATAATATTTAGTCGAAGTTACATGCAGTATATGTTTTTAAATTCTTGTTCCAGTGAAAATTATTACATGTAATTATTTACGTGCTTTTAGAAAAAAATAGTAGTAGGTGTAGACTTATGGCTGAGGCAGTAATTATGTTTATTTGATTAACCCTTTTACCCCCAAAGGACGTACTGGTACTTTTCATAAAACCCATCCCTTTACACCCATGGACGTACCGGTACGTCCTTGCAAAAAAATGCTATAAAAAACTTTTTTTGTCATATTTTTGATAAATTTTTGAAAAAATTCAGGCATTTTCCAAGAGAATGAGACCAACCTGACCTCTCTATGACAGAAATTAAGGCTGTTAGAGCAATTTAAAAAAAATATACTGCAAAATGTGCTGGGAAAAAAATAACCCCTTGGGGGTTAAGGGTTGGAAATATCCAAAGAGCCCGGGGGTAAAAGGGTTAATAGAATATTAGAATCACTTTCCTTGAAACATACATTTTATGGTAATTTATTACTCAATGCTCCTGTTTAAATTTTTCTCATGCTGGAAATTATAGAATGTTGTAATGAATTTTACTCTAATTTAAAACTTTTGAAAGTGCTTTCCAAGTTCTCTTAATGTTTAATATATGAATTAGTGTCATAGCCTCTGTACCATGGTCTTCCACTGTCTTGGGGTAGAGTTCTCTTGTTTGAGGGTACACTCGGGCACACTATTCTGTGTTATTTCTCTTCCTCTTGTTTTGTTAAAGTTTTTATAGTTTATATAGGAAATATTTATTTCAATATTGTTACTGTTCTTAAAATATTTAATTTTACGTCTTTCTTTTCCTCACCAGTCTATTTTCCCTGTTGGAGTCTCTTGGGCTTGTAGCATCCTGCTTTTCCAACTAGGGTTGTAGCTTAGCAAGTAATAATAATAATAGTAATAATAATAATAATAATAATAATAATAATAATAATAATAATAATAATAAGGGCATTTGACATTGTTTCTTTTGAATTATTCAGTATTATTGACGCAATTAAAAAATCTCACGAAATTTACAGCAAGTTATGATTAATGGGTTTCAATATGAAAAAACATATTTTTGTACAAAAACCATCACATTTCATCATTTCAGGCTCAAAATCTCATTTGCGGAAAACTGTGAAAAAAATACTGCCTTCGGAGGAAACTGTTGCTAAACTACAAAATACTAAGGTGAGAATCTAATGTTTTTACTTTAGCTCGATGGCCTACACATAAAAATATAGACGTTCGCTGCAAGGATACTTGATAATGCAAGAAAAAACTTGCACGGTTGTTCGTTAAAAGTAAATAAAATAAAATGAAGAGGAAATTAATCATTTTTATAGAAACATGGACTTCTATTGAAAACCTTGATTTAGTTTCACTACCATCTCAGTTTTCTAAAACATGGAAAGAAATGTGGAATTGCAAGGGTTTTGCAGGAGAAGGGTCTAAAGTAATGTAAAGAATTTGAGTCCTTTTTTTAGAAACATTTTCAACAGGGGGCTGCTTCTATTAAAAACTTTGATTTAGTTTCACTACCATCTCAGTCTTCTAAAACATGGAAAGAAATGTGGAATTGCAAGGGTTTTGCAGGAGAAGGGTCTAAAGTAATTTAAAGAATTTGAGTCCTTTTTTTAGAAACATTTTCAACAGGGGGCTGCTTCTATTAAAAACTTTGATTTAGTTTCACTACCATCTCAGTCTTCTAAAACATGGAAAGAAATGTGGAATTGCAAGGGTTTTGCAGGAGAAGGGTCTAAAGTAATTTAAAGAATTTGAGTCCTTTTTTTAGAAACATTTTCAACAGGGGGCTGCTTCTATTAAAAACTTTGATTTAGTTTCACTACCATCTCAGTCTTCTAAAACTGCATGCAGTTAATTCTAATTGTCAGGCCTTCTCCATCATGAGGCTCAATACTACACAGTACTCTAGAAGTTTTATTCCAGCTGTTACCAAGTTGTGGAATGATGTTCCTAATCGGGTAGCTGAATCTGTAGAACTTCAAAAGTTCAAACTTGCAGCAAAGTTTTTTTTATGTTGAACATGCTGACAGGAGTCTTTTTATAGTTTTATATATGAAATATCTGTTTTAATGCTGTTAATGTTTTTAAAATATGTTATTTTCATTAGTAAAATAAATTTTTGAATATACTTACCCGGTGATCATATAGCTGTCAGCTCTGCTGCCCGACAGAAAAAACCTACGGACGGAATACGCCAGCGATCGCTATACAGATGGGGGTGTACATCAACAGCGCCATCTGTCGAGCAGGTACTCAAGTACTTGATGTCAACACAGAACCAATTTTCTCCTCGGTCCACTGGGTCTCTATTGGGGAGGAAGGGTGGGTCCTTTAATTTATGATCACCGGGTAAGTATATTCAAAAATTTATTTTACTAATGAAAATAAAATTTTTCAAGATTAAACTTACCCGGTGATCATATAGCTGATTCACACCCAGGGGGGTGGGTAGAGACCAGCATATATGTTAACATTAAGAGCTAAGTATTCCGTATTTCATTTTAGCAGTTATTCAAAATAACAAACATAAAATTAATAAGTACCTGGTAAGGAAGTCGACTTGAACAATTACTCTGCCTTTTTAAGTACGTCTTCCTTACTGAGCCTCGCGATCCTCACAGGATGCTGAGCGACTCCTAGGAGCTGAAGTATGAAGGGTTGCAACCCATACTAAAGGACCTCATCAAAACCTTTAATCTAGGCGCTTCTCAAGAAAGAATTTGACCACCCGCCAAATCAACCAGGATGCGAAAGGCTTCTTAGCCTTCCGGACAACCCAAAAAACAACGATAAAAAACATTTCAAGAGAAAGATTAAAAAAGGTTATGGGATTATGGGAATGTAGTGGTTGAGCCCTCACCCACTACTGCACTCGCTGCTACGAATGGTCCCAGGGTGTAGCAGTTTTCGTTAAGAGACTGGACATCTTTAAGGTAAAATGATGCGAACACTGACTTGCTTCTCCAATAGGTTGCATCCATTACACTCTGCAGAGATCTGTTTTGTTTGAAGGCCACTGAAGTCGCGACAGCTCTAACTTCATGTGTCCTTACCTTCAGCAAAGCATGGTCCTCCTCATTCAGATGGGAATGAGCTTCTCGAATCAAAAGTCTGATATAATAAGAAACTGCATTCTTCGACATAGGTAAAGAAGGTTTCTTAATGGCGCACCATAAAGCTTCTGACTGGCCACGTAATGTTTTAGTACGTTTCAAATAGTACTTAAGAGCTCTTACAGGGCATAGTACTCTTTCTTGTTCATTTCCAACCAAATTAGAAAGGCTTGGAATCTCGAACGATTTAGGCCAAGGACGAGAAGGAAGTTCGTTTTTGGCTAAAAAACCAAGCTGTAAGGAACATGTAGCCGTTTCAGATGTAAATCCAATGTTCCTGCTGAAGGCGTGAATCTCACTGACTCTTTTAGCTGTTGCTAAGCAGACGAGGAAAAGAGTCTTCAAAGTGAGATCTTTAAAAGAGGCTGATTGAAGTGGTTCGAACCTTGCTGACATAAGGAACCTTAGTACCACGTCTAAGTTCCAGCCTGGTGTGGCCAACCGACGCTCCTTCGAGGTCTCAAAAGACTTAAGGAGGTCCTGTAGATCTTTGTTGTTGGAAAGATCTAAGCCTCTGTGACGGAAGACTGTTGCCAACATGCTTCTGTAACCCTTGATCGTGGGAGCTGAAAGGGATCTTTCCTTCCTTAGGTATAAAAGGAAGTCAGCTATCTGAGTTACAGAGGTACTGGTTGAGGATACTGATTTTGACTTGCACCAGCTTCTGAAGACTTCCCACTTCGACTGGTAGACTTTGAGAGTGGATGTCCTCCTTGCTCTAGCAATCGCTCTGGCTGCCTCCTTCGAAAAGCCTCTAGCTCTCGAGAGTCTTTCGATAGTCTGAAGGCAGTCAGACGAAGAGCGTGGAGGCTTGGGTGTACCTTCTTTACATGCGGCTGACGCAGAAGGTCCACTCTTAGAGGAAGTGTTCTGGGAACGTCTACTAGCCATTGCAGTACCTCGGTGAACCATTCTCTCGCGGGCCAGAGGGGAGCAACCAACGTCAACCTTGTCCCTTCGTGAGAGGCGAACTTCTGCAGAACTCTGTTGACAATCTTGAACGGGGGGAACGCATAAAGGTCTAGATGGGACCAATCCAGAAGAAAGGCATCTATGTGAACTGCTGCTGGGTCCGGAATCGGTGAGCAATAAATTGGGAGCCTCTTGGTCATCGAGGTTGCGAACAGATCTATGGTAGGCTGACCCCATAAGGCCCATAGTCTGTTGCAAACATTCTTGTGAAGGGTCCACTCTGTTGGGATGATTTGACCCTTCCGACTGAGGCGGTCTGCCATGACATTCATGTCGCCTTGAATGAACCTCGTTACTAGGGATATGTTTCGATCTCTTGACCAGGTGAGGAGGTCCCTTGCGATCTCGTATAACGTCATCGAATGAGTCCCTCCTTGCTTGGAGATGTACGCCAAGGCTGTGGTGTTGTCGGAGTTCACCTCCACCACCTTGCCTAGAAGGAGGGACTTGAAGCTTCTCAAGGCCAGATGAACTGCCAGTAGCTCCTTGCAGTTGATGTGCAGCGTTCGTTGATCCGCATTCCACGTGCCCGAGCATTCCCGACCGTCCAATGTCGCACCCCAGCCCGTGTCCGATGCGTCCGAGAAGAGAAGGAGGTCGGGGGTCTGAACAGCCAGTGGCAGACCCTCCTTGAGGAGAATGTTGTTCTTCCACCAAGTCAGTGAAGACTTCATCTTCTCGGAAATAGGAACCGAGACCGCTTCTAGCGTCTTGTCCTTTCTCCAGTGAGCAGCTAGGTGAAACTGAAGGGGTCGGAGGTGGAGTCTCCCTAACGCGATGAACTGGTCCAGTGATGAAAGCGTCCCTATCAGACTCATCCACTGTCTGACTGAACATCGGTCCTTCTTCAGCATGGACTGGATGAATTCTTGGGCTTGACTGATTCTGGGGGCCGACGGAAAAGCCCGAAAAGCTAGACTCTGAATCTCCATTCCTAGGTATACTATAGTTTGGGATGGGACGAGTTGGGACTTTTCCAAATTGATCAGGAGACCCAATTCCTTGGTCAGATCTAGAGTCCACTGTAGATTTTCCAGACAGCGTCGACTTGACGAAGCTCTTAAAAGCCAGTTGTCCAAATAGAGGGAGGCTCTGATGTTTGCTAAATGCAGGAATTTGGCAATATTCCTCATCAGTTTGGTAAAAACTAGAGGTGCCGTGCTTAGGCCAAAGCACAGGGCTTGGAACTGGTATACAACCTTCCCGAAAACGAACCTTAGAAAAGGTTGGGAGTCTGGGTGGATGGGGACGTGAAAGTAAGCGTCCTTGAGGTCTAACGAGACCATCCAGTCTTCCTTCCTGACCGATGCTAGAACTGACTTTGTCGTCTCCATGGTGAACGTCTGCTTTGTGACAAAGACATTCAGAGCACTGACGTCTAGCACCGGTCTCCACCCTCCTGTCTTCTTCGGCACTAAGAAGAGGCGATTGTAGAAGCCCGGGGATTGATGGTCCCGGACTATGACTACCGCTCCCTTTTGAAGTAAGAGAGACACCTCTTGCTGTAAAGCTTGTCTCTTGTCCTCCTCTCTGTACCTGGGAGAGAGGTCGATGGGAGTCGTTGCTAGAGGGGGGTTGCGCAAGAATGGAATCCTGTACCCCTCCCTGAGTAACTTCACAGACTGTGCGTCTGCGCCCGTTCTCCCAGGCCTGCCAGTAGTTCTTGAGCCTGGCTCCCACTGCTGTCTGAAGAAGGTGGCAGTCAGACTCTGCCTCTAGAGGACTTGGAACCCTTCTTCTTGCTCCCACGTTGACTTCCGGCACGAGCACCTCCTCTGCTGGAGGTTCTGCCACGAAAGGGCGGAATGAACCTTGACACTGGAGTGTCCATCCTGGGTATAGGCATGGAGGGCAAAGGGGTGGCTTTGCGTGCGGATGACGCCACCAGGTCATGAGTGTCTTTCTGGATCAAGGAGGCGGCAATCTCCTTGATCAACTCTTCAGGGAAGAGACACTTCGAGAGGGGAGCAAACATAAGCTCCGACTTTTGACAAGGGGTGACTCCAGCTGACAAGAAGGAGCAAAGGTGATCCCGCTTCTTGAGAACCCCGGACACGAAAGAAGCCGCAAGCTCACTAGAACCATCCCGAATGGCTTTTTCCATGCAGGACATAATGAGCATGGAAGTTTCCTTATCAGAAGGGGAGGTCTTCCTGCTCAACGCTCCCAAACACCAGTCCAAGAAGTTAAAGACTTCGAATGCACGGAAAACTCCCTTCATAAGATGGTCCATATCCGAAGGAGTCCAGCAAATCTTGGAGCGTCTCATAGCCAGCCTGCGGGGAGAGTCTACTAGACTTGAGAAGTCGCCCTGGGCAGAGGCAGGAACTCCCAAGCCGAGAACTTCTCCCGTGGCATACCAGACGCTAGATCTGGAAGCAAGCTTGGCCGGGGGAAAAATGAAGGATGTCTTCCCAAGTTGCTTTTTGGACTGCAACCACTCTCCCAGTACCCTTAAAGCTCTCTTGGACGAGCGAGCGAGTACGAGCTTCGTAAAGGCAGGAGCTGCTGACTGCATGCCTAAAGCGAACTCAGAGGGAGGCGAGCGTGGTGCTGCAGACACAAACTGATCCGGATATAAATCCTTGAACAGCGCAAGCACTTTCCTAAAGTCTAAGGATGGAGGCGTGGTCTTGGGTTCGTCGATGTCCGAGTGTTGGTCGTCAAGATGTGCAGCTTCGTCATCATCAGAGATTCCATCGTCTGAATGTTGAGGAGGAAGAGGCAACGGAGTAGGTAAGAGCTGGACGGCTGAGTCCGGCAGCACGGGTGCATGCGTGGCTGCACTGGACCCAACGTCATGCCACTGTTGGTCAGTCTGAGAACTGGCAACAACCAAAGCTGAGTGGGTGCGCAAAGCGTCTACTCCCGACTGTGGAAGGATAGCGGAGACCACCGTGGGTTGCGGAGGCTGACGCACCGCGTCAAAACACGGCAGCTTAACTCCACCCTCCTGTTGTTGTGGTAGCTCACGCACAGCAACGGAGGGTTCCGTGCGTCTGTGAACGTCAGCATGCGTCTGGCAGGGTCGACTGCGCATGGGTGGAGGAGCTCTCACAGCTGGAGTGTGGGAGCAGGCAGCCTCAGCGTCTGCTGGGCGCACAACTGTGGCAGGTTGTAGGCTAACGGGTGCAGCGTCAACCTTCTCCGCACGAAACTCCTGCATAACAGCAGCTAACTGAGTCTGCATAGACTGCAGCAAAGACCACTTAGGGTCTACAAAAGCGGGTGCGGCAACAGACGGAGTTACTGTCTGTTGTGACTTAAGGTCTACAACAGCGGGTGCGGCAACAGACGGAGTTACTGCCTGTTGCGGTACCACTTTGCCTCTCTTAGGAGGTGTGCAGTCGTCGGAGGACTGCAGCGAGTCCGAACTGACCCAGTGGCTACACCTGGGCCGTTGGACTTGCTCGGAAGGGACCTTACGTTTAAGAGGCCGTGAGACCTTGGTCCATCGTTTCTGTCGAGAAACCTCTTCCGCAGACGAGGAATGAACGGGCTCACTCGTCTTCTTGTGGGTGGGACGATCTCGGAAAGATACGTCCGAAACCACGGAGGGAACGTCTGTCCGCTGATTAAAGCCTGTCGAACCCTTTGGTCGTACGACATTGCTTCTCCCCTGGGCTTGGGAGCTTGCAAGAGGTCCCGGACTGGGAGGACGACAGGCACGAACAGACGCACCCTCATGCGTAACAGTGACACTTTTCACTGCACTGACACTCACTTCACTTCCCACTGCACTTTTACCTTTCAACTCCCTGACGTCAGCCATGAGTTGATTGCGGTCATTCGCCAATGACTCGACTCTCTCACCTAGAGCCTGGATGGCACGCATCATATCTGCCATTGAAGGTTGATGAGAGCTAGCAGGGGGGTCGGGTGCAACCACTACAGGGGAAGGAATAGGTTGTGGGGCATGGGGAGAGGAAAAATCAATTGAGCGAGACGAACTCCTCCTGATCCTATCCTTCTCTAGCCTACGTGCATATTTAAGGAATTCTTGAAAATCGAATTCCGAAAGCCCAACGCATTCCTCACATCGATATTCCAATTGACAGGCTTTACCCCTACAATTGGAACAAATGGTGTGCGGATCGATAGAGGCCTTGAACAGTCCCTAGCGCTACACTTCCTGTACTTGGGGACTTGAGAAGGGTCAGACATCTTGAATTAGTCAAAGGGGGGAATTCAAAATCTATCCAAGTCGTCAACAAATAATCCAAAATCCAATAAAAGAATGCAAGGAAGTATTGAAGATAACTTCTGCACAGCGATAGCTAATAACCAGAAATGAATACTTCACCAAATAACGTGAAAATCAATCCAGAAAACAAGAGCGTATTCAGTAGGTCTTGCCGGTGGCACGACAGAGAGAAAATTGGTTCTGTGTTGACATCAAGTACTTGAGTACCTGCTCGACAGATGGCGCTGTTGATGTACACCCCCATCTGTATAGCGATCGCTGGCGTATTCCGTCCGTAGGTTTTTTCTGTCGGGCAGCAGAGCTGACAGCTATATGATCACCGGGTAAGTTTAATATTGAAAAATTTTATTTTAATTGTTCATTACTTCTTATATCATTTATTTATTTCCTTATTTCATTTCCTCACTGGGTTGTTTTTCCCTGTTGGAGCCCTTGGGCTTATAGCATCTTGCTTTTCCAACTAGGGTTGTAGCTTAGCTAATAATATTATTAGCTAGAAATGTGGGATTTATATGATTTTACAGAAGGGTCTAAAGTACTGTATAGTTAGTTACTTAAAGAATTTGTGGCACTTGAGAATTTTCACATTTACGTGCTCTAATATATTTTTCTTTTCATGAAGGTAATGCGACTGGAAGAAGAATTTTACAATTTCGCCCTGAATCACTTCCACTATTTAAGAAAGAAGACGTTAGTCGACGTTGAAGGCAGCGATCTTATATTGGACAGAGGGCAGAACTTCGGCTATGAAAAAATCAAGCCTCGAAAAAGTAAGTACAGTTACAGCGTACATTATCAGGTTAGTTTCCTAAGTATGTAATTTTTTGGTTTTCAGATACAGTATTTGCCTTTCGTAATGTTATGTAGAGGATTGAACTACAGTAATCAGTTTCCCATCAGCTCTATGTATTATTTACGGGTAATACATTTTTAATACAGTATTGTTTTATTGTTCACCAAATGTTTAACCGGGCTCCACAAGGCACTAGAAGAATTGGAAGACCCAGGCCTACATGGCTTAGGACTATAGAGCACGAAGTAGGAGATGATGAGTGGAGAATTATTGAATTAGAAGCTCAAGACAGAGATGACTGGCGAAATCTAACCGAGGCCCTTTGCGTCAATAGGCGTAGGAAGAGATGTTGATGATGATGATTGTTTTATTGTAGTTACTATTAACCTTGAAGTGGAGAAAGTGGAAAGATACAATGTTCCTTTTTAACCATCTTGTAAAAAAAATCTTAATATTTGATACTTCCTTTTAAATTTGAAGGTGAATAATACAGGCTTCTTTGTTCTTTTTTGTAGGCCATACTTAAAGAAACAAAGAGAAAAAATGGAAAGGTAAATAGTAGTGTTCAAGGCCCTTTGCGTCAATAGGCGTAGGAGATGATGCTGATGATGATGAAATAGTAGGGGTTTCTGCAAACAAAAGCAATCAACCACCTGCCTAGTGGATAAAAGGTTTTAAAGGTTGATTGTTAGAGTTCATTGTTTTGTAAGACACTTCCACCCAGGCTTTGTCGATGAGATTTAGAGCATGGAAATTGTTGAAGTGGTTCTTCAAAATCTATTCCAAGTGTTAACTGTCTACCAGAGGTGATCTCGAAACACCTTTGAATAAGGCCTTTCATGTATAGTTTCTTTAAGTGGACGAGAAAGAATCGTATTGGGGGCTGGAACCTTTCTGCGATTAATAAAAATTCCCTTGACAATTCACTCTCTATTTCCAGGAGCAGGTGCATTGTCTTATGAGGGTCTTATGTTGCAACTGTTTCTCCCGGAGGTATTTTTCCGTACTGGGCAAAAACTCTTTGTGTCCATTCAATGATCTGCCTAGTTACCCTGGCTTATTATTAGAACTCTATATCCTGCATTGGTTTTCTTATATCACGTTGTTTGTCTTGAAAACCCTGGGATTTTTGGAATGGTTAAGAAGTAAAGGCTTGACTTCAAAGTCCCCACTTGTATTCCCACACAGCAACAATGTTTGGATATCTTTCCTAGGCTCATCACCTGCCAACAATTTCTGAACTTCCTTGATGGTCTTACTTTTCTGGTAGATAAAGACGACACTCTTTATGCAAAATAAGCGTCTTTAATGGCTTTATTTTTAAAAATCATGCAGGTTGTTGATATAATGTGCCATACTCTGGAAATGTTAGTTACGGGGTCATCTTCAAATTTACAGTTACTATCTCCTTTCTTACATCTACTGTGATTCTAAAAACCTTCCTCTATGCTTTATCATGGCTATTGCTAATTTTCTTAGGGGACAATGTGTATGGATAAACAATAACAATTTTAAATAAGGGAAATTAACGAAAACTTTAATAGAAAAATTTTTTGTGGGTCTGAATTTGACAAGAGCGACGAGTAAATTGTGTCGGTTCCATTTGTTTCGGACCATAGAGGTTCTCTATCACCATCACTCCTGGCTGTCTCCTGCTTTTGGCCAAAAGGTTAAGCATCTTCAGAGGTGGGATCCTCTTTATATCAGAGCTTTATAGCCTGGAGATGGTAACCTCAGTCCAGTGTCTACCTTGCAACTATATGAATACCTGTCCTCTGAGGGTAGTTTGTCTCAAAATGCCCAGACCAACAAGTCACTTTCTACAGGGACTACCTGTATTCTAATGCCCTCCCTTATTAGATTTTGTGTTATGAAGAATCAGATAGTACTCAGTCCAGAGCATCAACATGTATGATTCACTGTTGCTGATGACTGTGTTTGATGCAAAATGTAAAGCACAATTCAAGTTTGACTTTTGATTCCTGGTAGAATCCAATTCCCACAGCTTCAGTGTTTTCTATCTTTGATATTTCATCCTTTCCCCTCTGATTTTCCCTTTTTCTTGTTATAATTTTCATTGCTTATATAAGAATAAATCTGGTTCACTCAAGTGGAAATTTGCAATAGTAACTTATGTGTCTGGATGAATTATTATTGGAGGATAATAGTCAAGAACTTTAGTCAGTGAAACCATTTACTGTATATTAAGAAATTGATTACGTAACTTTGTGGTGATGTTAATCTAATTTATGTAATATGTTATTTTCATTAGTAAAATAAATTTTTGAATATACTTACCCGATAATCATGTAGCTGTCAACTCCGTTGCCCGACAGAATTCTATGGAGGGATACGCCAGCTATCACAATACTAGAAGGGGGTGTACTTACCAGCGCCACCTGTGGCCAGGTACTCAAGTACTTCTTGTTGACACCTCCTCAATTATTCCTCGGTCCCACTGGTTCTCTATGGGGAGGAAGGGAGGGTCAATTAAATCATGATTATCGGGTAAGTATATTCAAAAATTTATTTTACTAATGAAAATAACATTTTTCAATATTAAACTTACCCGATAATCATGTAGCTGATTCACACCCAGGGGGGTGGGTGAAAACCAGTGTACAAGATTAAAGGATAGCTAAGTATCCCATATTTCATATAACAGTTATCTCAAATAACAATGAAATAATAAGTACCTGGTAAGGAAGTCGAATTGAACCGTTACTCTGTCTCTTTTTTAAGTTCGTCTTCCTTACTGAGCGCAGCGTTCCTCTTGGAGGCTGAATCAACCCAAAGGTGCTAAAGTATACAGGGCTGCAACCCATACTAAAGGACCTCATCACAACCTTTAACCTCGGCGCTTCTCAAGAAAGAATTGACCACCCGCCAAATCAACAAGGATGTGGAAGGCTTCTTAGCCGACCGAACAACCCATAAAAAGTATTCAAGAGAAAGGTTAAAAAGTTATGGAATTATGGGAATGTAGTGGCTGAGCCCTCGCCTACTACTGCATTCGTTGCTACGAATGGACCCAGGGTGTAGCAGTACTCGTAAAGAGACTGGACATCTTTGAGATAGAATGATGCGAACACTGACTTGCTTCTCCAATAGGTTGCATCCATAACACTCTGCAGAGAACGGTTTTGTTTGAAGGCCACTGAAGTAGCCACAGCTCTCACTTCATGTGTCCTTACCTTCAGCAAAGCAAGGTCTTCTTCCTTCAGATGAGAATTTGCTTCTCTAATCAGAAGCCTGATGTAGTAAGAAACTGAGTTCTTAGACATTGGTAGAGAAGGCTTCTTGATAGCACACCATAAGGCTTCTGATTGTCCTCGTAATGGTTTTGACCTTCTTAGATAGTACTTAAGAGCTCTAACAGGGCAAAGTACTCTCTCTAGTTCGTTCCCCACCATGTTGGACAGGCTTGGGATCTCGAACGACTTAGGGTAAGGACGGGAAGGAAGCTCGTTTTAGCCAAAAAGACCGAGCCGCAAGGAACATGTAGCCGTTTCAGATGTGAAACCTATGTTCCTGCTGAAGGCGTGGATCTCACTTACTCTTTTACCTGTTGCTAAGCACACGAGGAAAAGAGTTTCTAATGTGAGGTCCTTAAAAGAGGCTGATTGGAACGGTTCAAATCCTGATGACATTAGGAACCTTAGGACCACGTCTAGATTCCAGCCTGGAGTGGACAACCGACGTTCCTTTGAGGTCTCAACAGACCTAAGGAGGTCCTGTAGATCTTTGTTGGAGGAAAGATCCAAGCCTCTGTGGCGGAAAACCGCTGCCAACATACTTCTGTAACCCTTGATCGTAGGAGCTGATAGGGATTTTACGTTCCTTAGATGTAACAGGAAGTCAGCAATCTGGGTTACAGTGGTACTGGTTGAGGAAAACTGCATTGGCCTTGCACCAGCTTCGGAAGACTTCCCATTAAGACTGATAGACTCTGAGAGTGGATGTCGTCCTTGCTCTGGCAATCGTTCTGGCTGCCTCCTTCGAAAAGCCTCTAGTTCTTGAGAGACTTTCGATAGTCTGAAGGCAGTCAGACGAAGAGCGTGGAGGTTTGGGTGTACCTTCTTTACGTGAGGTTGACGCAGAAGGTCCACTCTAGGAGGAAGAGTCCTGGGAACGTCGACCAGTCATTGCAGTACCTCGGTGAACCCTTCTCTCGCGGGTCAGAGGGGAGCAACCAACGTCAACCGTGTCCCTTTGTGAGAGGCGAACTTCTGAAGTACCCTGTTGACAATCTTGAACGGCGGGAATGCATACAGGTTGAGATGGGACCAATCCAGCAGAAAGGCATCCACGCGAACTGCTGCTGGGTCTGGAATCGGAGAACAATACAAGAGGAGCTTCTTGGTCATCGAGGTAGCGAATAGAACTATGGTTGGCTGACCCCACAGGGCCCAAAGTCTGCTGCAAACATTCTTGTGAAGGGTCCACTCTGTGGGGAAGGCCTGACCCTTACGGCTGAGGCGATCTGCCATGACATTCATATCGCCCTGAATGAGCCTCGTTACCAGCGTGAGCTTTCGATCTTTGACCAAATGAGGAGGTCCCTTGCGAACTTGAACAACTTCCTCGAATGAGTCCCTCTCTGCTTGGAGATGTAAGCCAAGGCTGTGGTGTAGTCGGAGTTCACCTCCACCACCTTGTTAAGCTGGAGGGACTTGAAGTTTATCAAGGCCAGATGAACTGCCAACAACTCCTTGCAATAGATGTGAAGTGTCCTTTGCTCCTGATTCCATGTTCCCGAGCATTCCTGTCCGTCCAGTGTCGCACCCCAGCCCGTGTCCGATGCGTCCGAGAAGAGACGGTGGTCGGGGGTCTGAACAGCCAAAGGTAGACCTTCCTTGAGAAGAATGCTGTTCTTCCACCACGTTAGAGTAGACCTCATCTCTTCGGAAACAGGAACTGAGCCCGTCTCTAGCGTCAAGTCCTTTATCCAGTGAGCAGCTAGATGATACTGAAGGGGGCGGAGGTGAAGTCTCCCTAACTCGATGAACAGGGCCAGCGATGAAAGTGTCCCTGTTAGACTCATCCCCTGCCTGACTAAGCATCGGTTCCTTCTCAGCATGCTCTGGATGCATTCTAGGGCTTGGAAGATCCTTGGGGCCGACGGACAAGTCCGAAAAGCTCGACTCTGAAGATCCATACCCAAGGAAACAATGGTCTGGGATGGAACGAGCTGAGACTCCTCAAAATTGACCAGGAGGCCCAGTTCCTTGGTCAGATCCATAGTCCATTTGAAAATCTCCAGACAGCGACGACTTGTGGGAGCTCTTAAAAGCCAGTCGTCTGACGGAGCCGGACACAAGATCATGATACTGCTGCACAGTCTGTAAACTGTCAATCATGGGCAAGCGAGGAAGTACAGTGACAACCCGAATCTGTCTAGACTATCTGGGTCGTACAGACAACTCCTTAACGGGTTGCTGAGGTTGCCGCACTGCGTCACAACAAGTCCCTTCTGTTGGTTGTTGAACGTCTTCCCCGTGACACATTGACTCCGTAAACAAAAAATCCTCTAACAAGGACTAAGCTTGGACTGCATGTCATGCAACACAGCTCAAGGTCTATGGGAGCAGGTGTGGTAACAGACGGGATTAGCGGCTGAAGTGGAACCATTACCTTCCCTGTAAGCATGTAATGCTTAAATAAAAGTCCATAAGAGGTTATGCAGCTAAAGGCTCCCTCCAAATGACAGAGTCCTCAAGGGAATATCAGAAGGAGGGAGAAAAGAACTTTCTCATCTACAGGGACCTTATCCTAGAAAAGCTAAGTTCTCTGAGTGAGGGTTCACTGGTGCAAAAGCAGCAGACTAGAAGGCAACGTTATGAAACTGCTTGACAGTCTAGTGAGTTGGCAACAACCCAAGATATGTTGAGAAGCATGCGGTAAGGTATGCAGAGCATGATGAATGCAGAGTATGCTGTATGCAGAGCATGCTGTATGTAGAGCATGTTGTATGCAGAGCATGCTGAATGCAGAGCATGCTGTATGCAGAGCATGTTGTATGCAGAGCATGCTGAATGCAGAGCATGCTGAATGCTGAGCATGTAGTAAGCAGAGCCTGCTGTAAGGAAAGCAGAGCGTGTGCATGGCGTTTAACATTCTTAGAAATTCCATGACCAGTGCTAGAGTGCTTTATGCATGCTTGCATGGGGTTTAAAAATCAACATAATGTTTACCTTACATTCATAACTCATGATTCATATTTTTGCCATGGTTTGAAAATGGAGGTAAGGTATGCTGAACAGCAGAGTCAGAACGAGCTGGAACAACAACAGTGGAAGGTGCAGAAAGTTCCTGTTCCTGTGGAATGAGTGGAGCGTGAAGAGACCGAGGTTGCGCAGAACAAGGTAAAGTTCCCGCAAGCAGAGGTGTCTGAGGTGCAGGAACAGGGTGCACGGGTTGAGCTCGGTGCAGCAGCTGAGGAGACTGACTCACAGGTGGAAGAGGTTGTACCTCCACCGAGAGTTGCACCACCGGAGGAGCAGCCAGGGGAGGAGGAGGAAGAGTGGAGTAATCCTCCTGATCCCAAACCGAAGGTTGCCTTAAAGAAGGCTGAGGCTGAACAACACTGGGAACAGCGAACACAGAAAGAGGTTCAACATCGTACGCCTGGCAGAAGGTGCTGCGACTGGGTGCAGCGAGTGCAGGCGGGTTGAGCACAGGCTGAACGGGTGCAGGTGGAGGTGCAACACTCTCAGCCCGACATTCACGCAACAGGTCCGAAAGCTGTGCTTGCATGGACTGTAGTAGAGTCCACAACATCGTACGCCTGGCAGATGGTGCTGCGACTGGGTGCAGCGAGTGCAGGCGGGTTGAGCACAGGCTGAAAGGGTGCAGGTGGAGGTGCAACACTCTCAGCCCGATACTCACGCAACAGGTCCGAAAGCTGTGCTTGCATGGACTGTAGTAGAGTCCACAACATCGTACGCCTGGCAGATGGTGCTGCGACTGGGTGCAGCGAGTGCAGGCGGGTGCAGCACAGGCTGAACGGGTGCAGCCGGTTGGTGCACCACCGGTGCAGGCGGGTGCAGCACAGGCTGAACGGGTGCAGCCGGTTGGTGCACCACCGGTGCAGGCGGGTGCAGCACAGGCTGAACGGGTGCAGGCGGTTGGTGCACCACCGGTGCAGGAGGAGGAGGAGGTGCAACACTCTCAGCACGACACTCACGCATCAGGTCCGAAAGCTGTGCTGCATGGACTGTAGTAGAGTCCACAACATCGTACGCCTGGCAGGTGGTACTGCGATCAGGCGGAGCGAGCATAGGCGGGGGGGAGTGTAGGCGCACTCTCAACCCGACAAAATGATGACTGAGGAGAGTCAGAGCTAACCCAATGACTGCATCCGGGTTGTTGAACTTTACTTCGTACGTCTGGCATAGGTCTGGACTTTACGTTTAAGAGGTCTAGAGACCTGAGACCAGCGTTACTCTGCCTTTATTTTCTCCTCTAAATCTCTTCTGCAGACGAGCAAAATAAGGGCTCAATCGTCTGCGGGTGGGAGTGACGGTCTCGGTAAGACACGCCCACAACCACCGAGGATACTTCTGTGCGCCGATCAAGGCCTGCCGAACCCTTTTGCCCTTCGACATTGCTTCTCCCCTGGGCTTGGGAGCTTGCAAGAGGTCCCGGACTGGGAGGACGACTGGCGCGCACAAAAGTACCCTCACGCATAACACTGACATCAATCACTTATCACTTTGATTTCTGTTTGCACTTATTTCACTGAACTCGAAACTTTAAGTGGTTTGTACCTCAAACACGCAATTCTATCCTTCTCAAAAGTTAATAATTGCGAAAACAGAATTACAATGTAACAGAAAAATCTAATGAAAGAAAATTCAGTGGCTGGAAAGAGACTAAACACTAGATCACTCTATAAACGTTTAGTTTCTTCCCCTAAAGAGACTAGGGATAAGAGCAAAACGATAACGACGTTACTCGTACGCCTGGCAGGCTTGAGGGAAACGTTTATCCT
The DNA here is from genome assembly GCF_036898095.1 of Palaemon carinicauda. Classification (NCBI taxonomy): domain Eukaryota; kingdom Metazoa; phylum Arthropoda; class Malacostraca; order Decapoda; family Palaemonidae; genus Palaemon; species Palaemon carinicauda. Next base: position 66,845,854 of record NC_090753.1, read on the forward strand.
CTTTCTCCCTCCGTCTCTATCACTCTCTCTCTCTCTCTCTCTCTCTCTTGACTTAGAACCTGAGAGAAGAGCCCAATCATATATATCGTTAAAACATATTATTGTTAAAGGAAAAAACTGAAATATTTCCCAAAAAGAAAAGTTCCTTATTAGAATCAACATTAAGTTAAGAAGGAATGAACAAAACGCTAGACACGGTTACTCTTACTGCAATGTGAAACCGTGAACATTCTTTCTCTATCGTAACGATAGAGTGCAAGTTGAAACGTTCTGAACGTCAACAACTGCCGAGACAAACAAAACGTTAGTTCAACTTTGAAAAAGTACGAGACTATCAAAGAAATTCTTTCAAAGACCTTAAAATAGCATAATATGTTAACAGGTAAAACCGAAATGACGGGCTCACGATAATTAACTTCGGTACCAAGAAAAGACCGCCTACTATTAGGAAGGTCGAATATAAACAAAAATAAAAATTAATTTTAATAAGTTTATAATAAAAGGAAGTTAATCGAAGAGGCCTATAAGAGGCGGAGAGATATAAAATAAATCTATAACTTTTGTTAAGCAAAATTAAGAAAGAGAGTCTATACTCTCTTAGACACCAACACTTTCGTCTAAGGGAAGGGTCGGCCATTGAAAGGAGAACGAGAGTTCATACTCTCTTCGTCACCAAAATTAATCAAATTAATTCCAAAAGCTAACTAAGCTAAAATAGAAGTTTCCAGTAAAGCGACAGCCGAAATCAAAGAGAAATACTTCACCAAAGTCGTGAAAATACTCCAAGAACATAAGCGTATCCCAGAACGTCTTGCCGGAAGCACGACAGAGGAATAATTGAGGTGTCAACAAGAAGTACTTGAGTACCTGGCCACAGGTGGCGCTGGTAAGTACACCCCCTTCTAGTATTGTGATAGCTGGCGTATCCCTCCATAGAATTCTGTCGGGCAACGGAGTTGACAGCTACATGATTATCGGGTAAGTTTAATATTGAAAAATTCCTTATTACAGGTCATTGAAAATATATTTTGTAAATGCATCTGTCCAGAAAAGGGTAACAGTAAAATTTAAGTATCAGAGAAGCTGGTAAATAATGTACAAGAATATTAAGACGAGACAATATAATAGATAAGAGATTAATTACTATAGTTAAATTTAAGGAGAATTTTTGCAATCAATTTAACCTGTTTATATCTTTACAGATCCCCTAGAGGCTTCATGAAGCAATAGAATCCAGTTGAGGCGAGGTAATGAATCTTAGAATTGAGTTTTTTATTAGCAAAGTTGGAGACAGGAATTCCCGGCACACGTCGCTCGTGAAGAAGTGCACCTTGTCACATATCATTACTGAGTGGAGAGTTTCTGTAGCCCAGCCAACCACCGAGGCCATCTCTCCTTACACTATCTGTTTGGTTACATGCCACACATTAACCCTTTTACCCCCAATGGACGTACTGGTACGTTTCACAAAGCTCATCCCTTTACCCCCAAGGACGTACCGGGTCCTTGCAAAAAACTGTTTTACATTTTTTTTTTTTCATATTTTTGACAACTTTATGAGAAACTTCAGGCATTTTCAAAAATAACGAGAACAACCTGACTTCTCTATGACAAAAATTAAGGCTGTTAAGAGTAATTTAGAAAAATATACTGTGTTGCAAAATGTGCTTGAAAAAAAAAAAGCCTGGGGGATAAGGGTTGGAAAGTTCCAAATAGCATTGGGGGTAAAAGGGTTAAGATTGTGAAAGGGTGCACTACCTTAGAGCGTGGTGCGTCAGGAATTCCAGTGTCTTGCTGTACATCCTGTTAACGTTACGATGTCGGTAACTCTTTGACACTCGGAGTGAAACGAGAAATACTAGATAAAGGGGCACATGGTCTCACTCTTTTGTATTCAGTACCTTCTATTTATTACAGATGCGCCTTATCTTACAAGTTAGATACTCATTCATAACACAAATAGAAGACATAGTATGCTGGCTTGCGTATGATAAACTTCCTCGTCATAATGCGTTTGGTATCTGGAAATACCGTATGTGGCAAGTGTACGGTGTACGAACTGTGTACAGTCTGTTGTTATTATATCAGTAGAACAATATTGTGACGTAGATAATACCGTATTTTATATTTTCTGTTTTTATTAAGGTTAGTCTTTATGTAGGTGGGATTTAGCGGTTAGTTAAAGGTTAGTGTTTCTACAAGTGAAATTTCCCGTTCAAGGGTTACGGTGTTCGTAGCTCCTTCAAAACAGTGCGAGCCGATTTTACCTTACGCCCGCTCGATAAACAGTTTCTTTTACCCTGTGATGTACGAGGTTTTGTATGGAAGAGGAAATTGTATATATTTTAAAGAAAGATTTATGAAAATGTCTGAATGGAAGTTAAGAATGTCGAAGTAATGAATGGGTTTTTATATTTAGATTAAAGAAAATGTATATTTCTTTCAGGCCTGTTTACATCCTGTGTCATACTCTAGAGTATTTTCTTTCCTTTCATAATTTTATGCTTATTATACATTACTTTGTGTGGTGGACTCAGAACTATGGCATCTTTAGAAAATATTTACCCAGTGTCATTAATTCTTGTTCTTTAGATAGATAAAGTCTGTGTATGTATATATTTAATTTTTGTAGTAGTTATGCATGTAATTTCTATGTAAAACTGTAATGTACATATGCTACATTCAAGTAGTTTTGAGAACATTTTTATATACCAGCGTCATGAAACTTGAAAGATTTGAAAAACAGAATTTTGATAGAATTTCTTGATTTTTAGTTTGTCCGATGTTCATATTGCTTCTTCTCTAGAAGCTTGGTTTAATCAACCTATTTCTGTAAAACGTTAAAATGTCCCCATTTTCCTCCCTTCGATGAACACGCACTTGGTAAAGGAGAGAGTACTCTAGTGCATTAAAGCCTCTAGATACCACTTGGGGAATCAGGTTAGGGTCTGAATTAAATGAATTTTTGATTGATTGATTGATTCTAGGTTTTCTGGCATCCTGACATCGAAGGTCATTGATGCCGAAATGTATTTCTGAGCTACCGCAAAAGAAATTATTGGCCTTAAAATCCCAATATAACAAACATGGAAAACAAAATTAAAAAATGCTTTAATGAGGCTAAATTATCTTTTTAAAAGACATGATTTTAGGCCCTGCTATTTCCTCCAGTCGTTTTGGTGACAGCGAAGGTAGCAGCAGTAGGGCATTCAGCGTATGAAAATTCATTTGTGTTGGATAACGGGGGAGGGTGGGCTGTGGCACCCTAGCAGTACTGGCCAAACTCGGCTGAATCCTTCGTCAGGCTGGGAGGAGCGGAGAGAGGAAAGGTGTTTTGTTCCTTTGTTTGATGTCAGCTACCCCACCAAACTTGGGGGAAGTGCCTTGGTACATAGGATATGATTTGTAAAATGGATAATGTCCGCTTAAACTTGTCGGTCTGAGCTGGCGAACTCAAATGCCCTGTTTTAAGGTTTCATGTATATGGAAACACTATAAATACAGGCCTCCAACCCCTTAATGTAGGAATAACATTAGGAAAGAGGAAGACTAACATCATATCTTGAAACAAAAACAAAACCTGAAGAGAAAGAAGTCATCATTTCCTCAATACTTAGCCCTTTTACCCCCAAAGGACGTACTGGTACGTTTCACAAAAGCCATCCCTTTACCCCCATGGACGTACCGGTACGTCCTTGCAAAAAAATGCTATAAAAATTTGTTTTTCATATTTTTTGATAAATTTTTGAGAAAATTCAGGCATTTTCCAAGAGAATGAGACCAACTTGACCTCTCTATGACAAAAATTAAGGCTGTTAGAGCAATTTAAAAAAAATATACTGCAAAATGTGCTGGGAAGAAAATAACCCCTTGGGGGTTAAGGGTTGGAAATTTCCAAATACCCCGGGGGTAAAAGGGTTAAGATGTTTAACCTTCTCTGTTTAAAAACATTCTTCTACATCATCAAAATTATCAGTAAAGGAAGGTAAAACTAAAGACAACAGCCATATATACATTGCAATAAATAGTCATAATGATGTACTCAAAAGGACATTGCTAAAAGCCATTCTTCATAAAAGTGATGACAGTATGACAAAATTAAAAGTAATTTGAATTTTTTCAACCGATACAAACCTGTAGCTATTTATAGGGATTATCTTCCGTAGATAATCCTTTTAAATAGCAAAGGATTTGTATTTAGTATTAAGGGGTTGCGGTGCCCGATGTGGTAACGTCCCTGACTGGTGAACGCCAGACTGGGGTTCGAATCCTGCTCAAACTTGTTAGTTTCTGTGGTCGCTGCAACCTCACTATCCTTGTGAGCTAGGATGGAGGGGTTTAAGGGAGCCTATAGGTCTATCTGCTGAGTCATCAGCAGCCATTGCCTGGCCTTCCTTAGTCCTAGCTTAGGTGGAGAGGGGACTTGGGCGCTGATCATATGCATATATGGTCAGTCTCTAGGGCATTGTCCTACTTCATAGTGTAATGTCACTCTCCTTTGCCTCTGCCATTCATGAGTGGCCTTTAAGCCTTTAAACAGTTAAAGACTATTCACAATAAAAAGGAGAAAATTATAAATTTAGAACTTTATGGTAAAAGTTGAATAAACCAAGCTTCTGGTGAAAAAGCAATATGATCAGGGGAGGTTCATAGAAAAAATAAAATAGTAAAGGTATTTTCAAGAGAGATTCCCAGTGTATAACTTTTATCTGTAAGTTATACCTTGAAATAGAAGTAAAGATATTAGAAAAATATTTCATCATCAAGGCACAACATAGATGAACAATAGTCAGCCATTGAATCTTGCACGAGAACCATTGCGTTAATAATTTTATCGAGTTTCTTGTAAATAGACTTTTGATCGTTATCTCTCCCTTATATTTTTAGTTCATAACACCGTATAGTATTTATATACTTTTTACGTATACCATATATTTTTTTATGTTTGACAGTGCAGTAGATATTTATTTTTTATCAACAACATATCTGGTTCTTGGAGTGCAGTACATAGTAGCTTTTTATTCCAGAGTCTTGCCTTTTGCAGGAAAAGTTTTCTGTGCTCAATAGATTTATTGATTTTAGAGTCAATGACTTAGCCAGGGTTAATGTGAATCATCAAATAATGTTGCGTTTTTCTCTCTCCGAAGATTTAGTTTAGAGATGAGCTGTGGACGGTAATGATTTAAAAGATAATTGTCCCAGATGTTGGTTATACGTATATATTGAAAGTTTAATTTTGAAGGTTCGTTTTCTCATGGAGAATCGAGTATTTTTTTTCTTGCCTAATGTTGCGTTTTTCTTTCCGATGGTTTAGTTTATAGACAAGGTGTGGATGGTAATGACTTATAAGATAATCTTCCCAGATGTTGGTTATATACTTTTTTCCTTCCCTAACTTTATCATCTATCTTCCTAGAAGAGCTTTTAAATTTTAATTTTTCTTCAAGTGGTCAAAAGTTTAGTGCTGTCCTTCACCAGGGTGTGATTAAGTCTTCAATCTGTGAGTGCACAAATTGTACTGGTAATGATGATGTCAAGGATATACTTTTGTGAAATACCAAAGGCAGATATAATTCTCCTGACACCTATGTTAGATTGTGCCAACGCCAGATTTCAGTTCAACTTGGGAATAGAGAAACGATAACTATTTTTCTATGTACGATAGTAGTGTAAAAACTTTGAGGGCACATGCGCAATACGAGACTTCAGTTTTGAAACATGTCTTTTCCATATCTTGTAATTAACTCTTTTACCCCCTAAGGACGTACTGGTACGTTTCACAAAACTCATCCCTTTACCCCCATGGACGTACCGGTACGTCCTTGCAAAAAACCGCTAATTAAATTTTTTTTTGTCGGTACGTCCTTGCAAAAAACTGCTATTTAATTTTTTTTTTTTTTTTGCATATTTTTGATAATTTTTTGAGAAACTTCAGGTATTTTCCAAGAGAATGAGACCAACCTGACCTCTCTATGACAAAAATTAAGGCTGTTAGAGCAATTTAAAAAAAATATACTGCAAAATGTGCTTGGAAAAAATTAACCCCTGGGGGTTAAGGGTTGGAAATTTCCAAATAGGCTGGGGGTAAAAGGGTTAATGAATATAAGGTTGTATTAATTTTTTGTTATCTGTTGTGTAAACTGTATTTATAGGTTTTCATTTGCAGTACACGTAGTTTTAGAATTGAGTACATTACTAGTTGTGTACCTAAGTATATTATAATTGTAGGGGTTATGAGCCTATACATTTATTCTTATTGCTTCTATATACTTTTAAAAATATATGATTTATATATTGATAGGTTGCTGGACTCGAGAATCTTGCCATTTTTTTATCAGCATATATTAAAAATGCAAAGAATGCAGTTTTATCTTGGTTAAGGGAAATATTTTTACTGTAATGTACAACACAAGTGTACAGTAATTTTTTTTATAATACTACAGTACTTCCCATCCGTAAGATTTTATTTTTATTTATTGTAAGATTTTATTTTTGTTTATTAAAGATAACTTTGGCGATTGCAAGTACTGTCTAGAATGAAACATACATTATAACATACTGTTGTACCAAATTTTTTTTTACGGTCTAATTAATAAGTAAATTGTATAATTATGCAGAAATGTTTATTTAGTTGAAGATAAGAACTCTTGCCATTTATTTAAATTAACTATTCTTGAATAGAGTAATACCTCAGGATACAAAGGTTTCAGAATACAAAAAACTCTATCATACGAAGATTTTTCTGTTCCATATTACAAAAAAAATATTAACGATACAAAACGAAATTCACGTTGTTAGGTTAAGTATATTGAATGATTCAAATATATTTGGCTCTATTTCATTATACAAAAAATCACGTTACAAAAGCCACTCCAAAACGAATTAATTTTGTAACGAGTTATTACTGTACTGTATCTGTCAAGTGATAATGAAATTACTGATTTTTCCGAGTCAATAAATCTCACTTCAATTAATGCTTAAGTGTTTATATTAAATCATTGTTGGCATTATCTATAAATTTGTAAAATTTGTAACGAGGTATTACTCCATCAGTCGAGTGCGAGTGAAATTACTGATTTTTGCAAGTCAATACATCTCACTTCAATTATTGCTTAAGTGTTTATATTAAATCATTGTTGGTATTATCTATAAATTTGTAACGAGGTATTACTGTATGTCGAGTGCGAGTGAAATTACTGATTTTTTGCAAGTCAATACATCTCATTTCAATTATTGCATAAGTGTTTATATTGGCATTATCTAAAAATAGATCTGAAATCTATATGAAAGATCCAGTACAGCATCATGCACGAGTGTACCAGGTTGTTAAATACGTTCCGAGGTCTCTCTAGTTAGATCTGTTGTAGATTATAATTTTACGCAAGGGTGACTTTCTACTTGTAAAAGCCTCGAAGCGCTTCGAGTTTACGAGACGGAGCAAGGAACTGGAATAAGAATTTGACTATCAGCGTAACGATCTCGTCGCCTATAGTGTTAGAGAAGCAAGTGTTTGAATAGCCTCGAGTGCTTCAAAAGATGATCTGCTTCTGCTACTTGCGAGAATGAAGTCTACGATAACTTTGATAAACGGAAAGTATGCTAGCCGTTAGCGTACGCACGATAATGTAGTGTTAAAGAAGCAAGTGTTTGAGTAGCCACGGGTGCTTCAAAATCTGCTTCTGCAACACGAGAATTAATTCTATGATAACTTTGATAAACAGAAATCATGCTAGCCGTTAGCGTACACACGATAATGTAGTGTGTTAAAGAAGTAAATGTTTGAATAGCCACGGGTGCTTCAAAAGATGATCTGCTTCTGCAACACAAGAATAAATTCTATGATAACTTTGATAAACAGAAATCATGCTAACCGTTAGCGTACGCAAGATAGTGTCGGCAGGCATTTTACTTACAACATTGTATCTGAAATGCTGCCAGCATGAGAACTACCTCAGTAAGATTTGTTTTGCTAGCTTGTTAACAAACCAGAATTTCAGCTGTTTTGGTACATTAAGCAATACTCAGCTTTATTGAGGATTGTAAGGGATACTCGATACCGTGTTAGATATTATATTTCGTATACAGTATTGGGTTTTGGTAATGAGAAAAACTTTCCGAATTGAAGTCTTAAGAGTTTATAGAGTATGAGTTTCAATTCTGTAGTCGTATACAGTATACTTTTTTCTTTTCATTTGACATGCTTGTATTGTTTTAAAAGTTCAGAAAATTTTAAAATCTCATATGTTTTATTCCTTATTTCAAGATTGTTTACTTTTCTTTATCCTTACGTAGGCTACATTATGTCTGGAATATGTCTTAATCAACTTTCAACATATTGATGAATTGTAACAAAAATGTAATTAAGAAATCTGACATATAGTATTGACAATTTTGTTTAATGTCTTTAGATGTGTATGTGTAGTAAATGAGTACCAAATTTACGGCAAAATTTACCTCATTTTTTCAATGCAATTTAATTGGAATTTGAAGCGTTTCTCCCGACTCAGCTTTATGTGAGTCATGTTTCGTCCAAAAAACGTACATTTTTTGGCTTATGTTTTTAATGTTAATGAAGCGTCTAGGTAGTCTAAACAAAAGTGTTCGACGACGTTTTGTGTTGTGGTAAGAAGTACATTGTGTAAGAAGTATTGAACATTATATGTTTATTGTACATTATATGTTTTGAAGACAATAATTTTAGATAAATCTATGTCACGTTGTTTGAAACACAAAGAAAGTGCTTTTCTTGATTTTTTTTATTGATAGGTCGGTAATAAGTAATACGGTACGAGAAGTTAAAGTGTACGGCACTTATAATAGTAAAGAGGCCACAGGAAAATCCAAGTATAGAAACGTTAAGTGCAACCTATATTTCCGAGGCCGAATCTCTCTATAGTTATGAGTAATTTAAATGTAAGCTTGCTTAGCTTGCAGGCAAATATTTTAGTACAACTATTAGCCATTAGAAGGTTTTGTAGTCTATAACTGTAGTTGTGAAACAAAAAAGTATCATATTAAACTGTATTGTTAAATACTTACAGTCCTACAAAATGCTCTTGAAGGTGTAAGAAACTTTAAGCAAAGCTTAATATATATTGAAGATTTTTAAGTTTTTACGAAAACACACAAAATTTATATCATTATATAGTCAAGAAATTTTTCTTATATAAAATTTTTATCATTATATAGTCAAGAAATTTTAATTTAAAAGATATTAGCTTAAAGTTTATTTTATTTAATATTAAAGTATCACTTGAATCCTGTTCATCAAAATTCATTAAAAAATTATCAACTCGCTGCAGTGTAGTTCTGGAATTATTGTAGGGTTGTGAGAAGTTCTACCTACTGTCTGTGACAGTAATCAAGTAGTTTTTTTTTACAAAGCATCCCTCTAATCTCATTTGTATAGCTTTGTACTTTTTACTTTCTGTTGTGTTGGCTTAAAATGTCCCTGCTTCTTGTTTTGCCAGACGGATTTGAGACCCGCTCAAGCACGAACGATTTTTGTGTCTGTAACCTCACTATCCTTGGGAGCCTATAGGTCTACCTGCTGAATCATTAGCAGCTATTGCCTGGCCCTCCCTGGTCTTCGCTTGGGTGCTGATCATGTGTGTATGGTCAATGGGCATTGTCCTGTTATAGCACTGTTACTGTCCCTTGCTTCTGCCATTCCTCCTGAGTCATCAGTAGCTATTGCCTGGCCTTCCTTGGTCTTAGCTTGGGTGCTGATCATGTGTATCTATGGTCAGTGGGCATTGTCCCTTGCTTCTGCCATTCCTCCTGAGTCATCAGTAGCTATTGCCTGGCCCTCCCTGATCTTAGCTGGGGTGCTGATCATGTGTATTTATGGTCAGTGGGCATTGTCCCTTGCTTCTGCCATTCCTCCTGAGTCATCAGTAGCTATTGCCTGGCCCTCCCTGGTCTTCACTTTGGTGGAGAAGGGTGCTTGGACTGATCATGTGTATATATGGTCAATGGGTATTGTCCTTCTACGGCACGTGTCACTGTCCCTTGCCTCAGCCATTCATGAGCGACTTTTAAACCCGTGGTGTCTACCTGCAGTCGATTGATCTTTTGGGTTATGCTTCCAGGTTATCCAGCTATAACTGCTTGATGTTCAGATTATAAGCAACTCTATAATATAACTACAGTATTGAAAAAAAATTGAGATTCCATTATATTGTTGACCTCCCTGTAAACTGGTTTTATTTTGTTTTTTCTGTGTTACCAACTACTGGATTGTAAAATGGAAAATGCAGTAAAAGCATCTCAAGTTGGAGTAATTATTTTTCTGGCAAGTCTAGTATTAATTATTAATAGATTCAATTCCAAGCAGATGTGAAACCGTTATTTTACATCCATTGAGGTTACTGTATCAGCAAATTGTGGGGCTTTGTATTTTTGTAATTACAATCAGTTTCTATTGAAATGTACATAGAATGTAAAGTGTAAATCTATATTTATAGAGAAATGGCGAGTGTATTACATTGTTATTCCTCATCCTTCAGACAATTTACGTTTAAAGTCATCGACGCTTTGAAAGCTACGGAATCGAGCAACATTTAATTATGAACCTTTTACTTACTTTACTTTGATGGCTGCTTTTCCGGTCCCATACAGCAGGGGAACCCCACTCTCTACAGGACCTCCACTGTCGTTTTACCTTGTTCGTTCAGAGTATTCAACGTTTCATATCGCGTATTGTTCATTTACTGTTAAATCGTCACCGTCAAAGGACTCATGAAATAAGAAAAGTCTTCAGTTTCCTCTTGAAAGCCTTAATGTCTTCAATCATTTGAATGTTTCGTGGGAGCTTGTTATATAGTCTCGGGGCAGCATATTTTGTAGCTACTGTATTTTTCATCGTTGGTTATTTATATCAGTTGCTCCCACACACTGCAACAAGTTTACTTGTGAAGTATTTTATTTATTAACCCTTTAACCCCCAAAGGACGTACTGGTACGTTTCACAAAACTCATCCCTTTACCCCTATGGACGTACTGGTACGTTTTTGCAAAAAAATGCTATTTAATTTTTTTTTTTGCATATTTTTGATAATTTATTGAGAAACTTCAGACATTTTCCAAGAGAATAAGACCAACCTGACCTCTCTATGACAAAAATTGAGGCTGTTAGAGCAATTTAAAAAAAATATATATATACTGTACTGCAAAATGTGCTTAAAAAAATAACCCCTGGGGTTAAGGGTTGGAAATTTCCAAATAGCCTGGGGGTAAAAGGGTTAAAATTCCTTTGTGATCCATTTTATAAAAATTTTCAATAGGTACAATGAAGACATTAAATGACTATATCAGATTTATTTTATTCATATTTGAAAATATGCCTAAGATTAGGGTTAGTTTTTATTCCCAATACATTGCACCTAGTTTTTTTAACTATGGATATTGGAAGCAGAATATGGTGTGTGCATATATTTTATTTTATGTTATAACTTTTTGTTACCTGTAATCAACCTCACTGTAATTATAAATTATAATAAAGAAAGAATTCTTCAGTATTTTTATAATAAGCCTTTGCTACAAAATAGATTGAGTAGAGTTAAAGGAGCTCCAAAACACCGGTGCTATCTTTGTTTTCATTCCCTGTGTATGGGTAATGTACCCTTACTGTTTTCATTCCCTGTACAGTATATTTGCTACAAGATAGATTGAGTAGAGTTAAAGGAGCTCCAAAACACCGGGGCTATTTTTGTTTTCATTCCCTGTACAGTATATGGGTAATGTACCCTTACTGTTTTCATTCCCTGTACAGTATATGGGTAATGTACCCTTACTGTTTTCATTCCCTGTACAGTATATTGGTAATGTACCCTTACTGTTTTCATTCCCTGTACAGTATATGGGTAATGTACCCTTACTGTGTATGGATAATGGCGTACACTTAGAGCCCCAGATGGCATTGCTCTCCATCTGAATATAGTTTCCCATGAGAGGAACAGGAGGGATACAGATAACTCATGAAATCCCGGGAAAAATTCCTTCTAAGAGTCTACGCAGTAATAATAAATCCGAGAGACGTCATCAGTGACAGTCGATAACCAAAATGTACCTGAAGAACATGACAGAATAAAGTGGACTTGCTAAAGCAAAAAGAAATACTTAAGACATAAACACCTGAGTGAAGACAATTTGCTAAAGCAAGAAAAACCCTTAGACATACACACCCGAGTATAGACGATTTGCTAAAGCAAGAAAAATACATAGATATACACATCTGAGTAAAGAAGACTTGCTCAAGCAAGAAAAACTCATAGATATACACATCTGAGTAAAGAGGACTTGCTTAAAGCAAGAAAACGCTTGCACATACAGTACAGACGTGGGTAGAGACGATTTGCAAAAGCAAGAAAAACGCTTAGACATACACACCTTAGTGAAGACGACTTGCTAAAGCAAGATAATTATATATACTGTACAATACATATCAGAGTAAAGTCAATTTGCTAAAGCAAGAAAAACTCATAGGTATACACACCTGAGTAAAGACGACTTGCTAAAGCATGATAATTGCAAATACTGTACAGTACATACCAGAGTAAAGTTGACTTGCTAAAGCAGGAAAAACCCATAAACATGGACAAAAGATGTGCCTTACCCATACCATGGTTAATGTCCTTAGGTTCTAGATTTGTCACTACACTAGAGGCTAAGCCTATCAAAAGGCAAGGAAATGGTTAATTTTTATAGTTTTTGTGGTAAACATGATATTTTAATTATAAAATAAATTTTTGAATATACTTACCCGGTGAATATATAATAGCTGCAACTCTGTTGCTCGACAGACAAAAAACAGTAAAAACTCGCCAGCGATCGCTATACAGGTTGCGGGTGTGCCCACCAGCGCCAACTGTCGGCCAGATACCACTCTCGATGTAAACAAAGACTCAATTTCTTCTCATCCCACTGGGTCTCTATTGGGGAGGAAGGGAGGGTCGTTTAATTTATATATTCACCGGGTAAGTATATTCAAAAATTTATTTTATAATTAAAATATCATTTTTAAATATTTAACTTAGCCGGTGAATATATAATAGCTGATTCACACCCAAGGAGGTGGGTAGAGACCAGTTAAATATGTTTACATCGTATAAGCTAAGAGTTTTTATTTCATTTTGACAGTTATCAATATAACAAAAACAAAATAAATAGGTACCTGGTAAGGAAGTCGACTTAGACGATTACTCTGCCTTGTAAGTACGTCTTCCTTACGGAGCCCCGCGATCCTCTTAGGATGCTGACAGACCCCTAGGAGCTGAAGTATCAAGGGCTGCAACCCATACAACAGGACCTCATCAAACCCCTAATCTGGGCGCTCTCAAGAAATGACTTTGACCACCCGCCAAATCAACCAGGATGCGAAAGGCTTCTTAGCCTTCCGGACAACCCATAAAAACAACATTAAAACATTTCAAGAGACAGATTAAAAGGATATGGAATTAGGGAATTGTAGTGGTTGAGCCCTCACCCACTACTGCACTCGCTGCTACGAATGGTCCCAGTGTGTAGCAGTTCTCGTAAAGAGACTGGACATCTTTCAAGTAAAATGACGCGAACACTGACTTGCTTCTCCAATAGGTTGCGTCCATTATACTTTGCAGAGATCTATTTTGCTTAAAGGCCACGGAAGTTGCTACAGCTCTAACTTCGTGTGTCTTAACCTTAAGCAAAGATCGGTCTTCTTCACTCAGATGTGAATGAGCTTCTCGTATTAACAATCTGATAAAGTATGACAAAGCATTCTTTGACATAGGCAAAGATGGTTTCTTAACCGAACACCATAAAGCTTCAGATTGGCCTCGTAAAGGTTTAGTACGAGCTAAGTAGAACTTAAGAGCTCTAACAGGACATAAGACTCTTTCTAGTTCATTGCCTACGATCTCCGATAAGCTGGGAATATCGAAAGATTTAGGCCAAGGACGAGAAGGTAGCTCATTTTTGGCTATAAAACCAAGCTGCAGCGAACAAGTAGCTTTTTCTGACGAAAATCCGATGTTCTTGCTGAAGGCATGAATCTCACTGACTCTTTTAGCCGAGGCTAAGCATACCAGGAAAAGAGTCTTAAGAGTGAGATCTTTCAGGGAGGCTGACTGTAAAGGCTCAAACCTGTCTGACATGAGGAATCTTAGGACCACGTCTAAATTCCACCCAGGAGTAGCCAAACAACGCTCCTTAGTGGTCTCGAAAGACTTAAGGAGGTCTTGCAGATCTTTATTGTTGGAAAGACCTAAGCCTCTATGCCGGAAGACCGATGCCAATATGCTTCTGTAGCCCTTGATAGTGGGAGCTGAAAGGGATCGTCCTTTTCTCAGGTATAAGAGAAAATCAGCTATTTGGGCTACAGAGGTACTGGTCGAGGATACAGAAACTGACTTGCACCAGTCTCGGAAGACTTCCCACTTCGATTGGTAGACTCTAATGGTAGACGCTCTCCTTGCTCTAGCAATCGCACTGGCTGCCTCCTTCGAAAAGCCTCTAGCTCTCGAGAGTCTTTCGATAGTCTGAAGGCAGTCAGACGAAGAGCGTGGAGGCTTTGGTGTACCTTCTTTACGTGTGGCTGACGTAGAAGGTCTACTCTTAGAGGAAGACTTCTGGGAACGTCTACTAACCATCGAAGTACCTCGGTGAACCATTCTCTCGCGGGCCAGAGGGAAGCAACTAACGTCAACCTTGTCCCTTCGTGAGAGGCGAACTTCTGCAGTACTTTGTTGACAATCTTGAATGGTGGGAATGCGTAAAGATCCAGATGTGACCAATCTAGGAGGAAGGCATCTATATGTATTGCTGCTGGGTCCGGGACTGGAGAGCAATAGATTGGAAGCCTCTTGGTCAGCGAGGTTGCAAAGAGATCTATGGTGGTATGACCCCAAGTGGCCCAAAGTCTCTTGCACACATCCTTGTGGAGGGTCCATTCGGTTGGAATTACATGACCTTTCCGACTGAGACAATCTCCTAGGACGTTCAAGTCGCCCTGGATGAACCTCGTTACTAGGGAGATGCCTCGATCTTTTGACCAGATGAGCAGGTCCCTTGCGATCTCGTACAACGTCAGTGAGTGGGTACCTCCCTGTTTGGAGATGTACGCCAAGGCCGTGGTGTTGTCCGAGTTTACTTCCACCACTTTGCCTCGAAGGAGATACTCGAAGCTTCTCAAGGCCAGATGAACTGCCAAAAGCTCCTTGCAGTTGATAAGCATGCTCCTCTGACTCGAGTTCCACAGACCTGAGCATTCCCGACCGTCTAGCGTCGCGCCCCAGCCCAAGTCCGATGCGTCCGAGAAGAGAACGTGGTTGGGTATCTGAACTGCCAGGGGAAGACCCTCTCTTAGGTTGATATTGTCCTTCCACCAAGTCAAACAAGACTTTATCTTTTCGGAAATCGGGATCGAGACCGCCTCTAGCGTCTTGTCCTTTTTCCAGTGAAAAGCCAGATGGAATTGAAGAGGACGGAGGTGTAGTCTTCCTAGTGATACAAATTGCTCCAGGGATGACAGCGTCCCTACCAGACTCATCCACAGCCTGACTGAGCAGCGTTCTTTCTTCAGCATCTTCTGGATGGAGAGCAGGGCTTGATCTATTCTGGGGGCCGACGGAAAAGCCCGAAAAGCTTGACTGTGAATCTCCATCCCTAAATACAGAATAGTTTGGGATGGGACCAGCTGCGACTTTTCCAAATTGACTAGGAGTCCCAATACCTTGGTCAGATCTAGAGTCCACTTGAGATCCTTCAGACAGCGACGACTGGAAGAGGCTCTGAGAAGCCAGTCGTCCAAATAAAGGGAGGCTCGGATGTCCGATAAGTGGAGGAATTTCGCCACATTCCTCATCAGCCTCGTAAATACGAGAGGAGCTGTGCTTAGGCCAAAGCACAGGGCCCGAAACTGGTAAACCACATCTTCGAAGACGAATCTCAGAAAAGGTTGGGAGTCTGAGTGAATGGGGACGTGGAAGTAGGCGTCCCTTAGGTCTAAAGAGACCATCCAGTCTTCCTTTCTGACCGCTGCTAAGACTGACTTTGTGGTCTCCATGAAAAACTTCGTCTTTGTGACAAAGACATTCAGAGCACTGACGTCTAGCACCGGTCTCCAACCTCCTGTCTTCTTTGATACTAGGAAGAGACGGTTGTAAAGCCCCGGTGATTGAAGGTCCGAGACTTTGACCACCGCTCCCTTCTCTAGCAAAAGAGACACTTCCAGTTTCAGGGCTTGTCTCTTTTCTTCCTCTCTGTACCTGGGAGAGAGATCGATGGGGGACGTCGCTAGAGGGGGTTTGCGTACAAAAGGGATTTTGTACCCCTCTCTGAGCAACCTCACAGATTGTTGGTCTGCGCCTCTCCTCTCCCAGGCTTGCCAGAAGTTCTTGAGTCTGGCTCCTACTGCTGTCTGAAGTTGCGGGCAGTCAGACTCTGCCCTTAGAGGACTTGGATCCTTTCCTCTTCCCTCGCTTCCCTTCGGCACGAGCACCTCCCCTGCTGGAGGCTCTGCCACGAAAGGGCGGGATAAACCGAGACGCTGGAGTGTCTATCCTCGGTCTAGCAGACAATGTAGGCAAAGGGGGAGCTTTGCGAGCCGAGGACGCAACTAGATCGTGGGTGTCCTTCTGTACTAAAGACAAGGCAATTTCCTTAACCAAGACTTCAGGAAACAGGCACTTGGAAAGGGGTGCAAAGAGTAGCTCAGATCTTTGGCATGGCGTCACTCCAGCAGACAGGAAAGAACATAGAGACTCTCGCTTCTTCAGGACTCCGGACGTGAATGAGGCGGCAAGTTCGTTGGACCCATCATGGACGGCCTTGTCCATGCAGGACATAATGAGCAAGGAAACATCCTTATCTGCAGAAGAGATTTTCCTACTCAGGGCTCCTAAACACCAGTCTAGGAAGTTAAAGACTTCGAAAGCCCTAAATATACCTTTAAGAAGGTGGTCCAGGTCCGATGGTGACCAACAAATCTTCGAGCGTCTCATGGCAAGGCGGCGGGGAGAGTCTACAAGACTTGAGAAGTCGCCCTGGGCAGAGGCAGGAACTCCCAAGCCGAGAACTTTTCCCGTGGCATACCAGACGCTCGATCTAGACGAGAGTTTAGATGGGGGAAAGGCAAATGCTGTCTTCCCTAAACTCTTCTTGGTCTCTAACCAATCTCCCAACAGCCGCAAAGCTCTCTTGGATGAGCGAGAGAGAACGAGTTTAGTAAAGGCAGGCACGGTAGCAGGAACGCCTAATACAAACTCTGACGGCGGCGAACGAGGAGCCACAGAAACAAAGTGGTCAGGGAACAACTCCTTAAACACAGCCATGACTTTTCTAAAGTCCAAGGATGGTTGAGTTGCCTTAGGCTCATCAAGTTCTGAAGGTTGATCCTCTTGTGGTTCAGCAACGTCCTCATCTGACAGTTCCTCATCCGATAACTGATGAGAAAACGGCAAAGGAGTGGGCAACGTTTGACTAGCCGAGTCCGGTCGCACTGGTGCATGCGTGACGGAGCCGGACGCAGCGTCATGGAACTGCTGCACAGTCTGGGAACTGTCAACAACCATGGGTGCGCGAGGACGCACAGCGTCCACCCGAGACTGTTTAGACCGTCTGGGTTGTGCAGTCAACACCATACCGGGTTGCGGAGGTTGACGCACCGCGTCAAAACAAGTCACCTCTGATGGTTGATGAACGTCCTGAACGTCAACAACCACCTCCGTGCGTCGCCTAACGTCAACGTGCGGCTGGCAACCCACACTGGGTCGCATCGGTGGAGGTACTACCCCAACTGGTTGACGCGAGAAAGCTACCTCAACGTCAACAGGACGCACAACAGACCGCTTGGATGGTTGTTGGCCAGAAGGTTCAGCAGCAACCTTCTCCGCATTGAAGTTCTCCATCAAGGACGCAAGCTTGGACTGCATGTCCTGCAGTAACACCCATTTAGGGTCGACGGAAGCAGGTGCGGCAACAGACGGGGTGAGCGACTGAGGCGGCACAGCTTTGCCTCTCTTAGGCGGCGAGCAGTCATCAGTTGACGGCAACGAGTCCGAACTGTCCCAGTGGCTACAACCGGGACGTTGGACTTGTCCTGAAGGGACCGACTTACGTTTCAAAGGTCTGGAGACCTTGGTCCAAGGTTTCTTACGAGAAACACCTTCGGACGACGAGGTAAAAATGGGCTCTCTCGTCTTACGTTGGTAGGGGCGATCTTGGGGAGATACGCCCGATACCATAGAGGGAACGTCTGTTCGCTGATCAAGGCCTCTCGAACCCATGAGTCGTACGACATTGCTTCTCCCCTGGGCTTGGGAGCTTGCAAGAGGTCCCGGACTAGGAGGACGACAGGCACGAACAGACGAACCCTCAAGCGCAACACTGTTCACAACACTTTGAGAAACACTAGGCACTTTAACACTTTCCGCCGCGGCACTTTGGCACTTTAGTTCCTTTACGTCCGCCATGAGTTGATTCCGGTCACTTGCTAGGGCCTCAACTCTCTCCCCCAATGCACGGATAGCACGCATCATGTCTTACATCGACGGTTCCTGAGTGCTAGGAGGGGGGTTAGGAACAACCACTACAGGGGAAGGATTAGGTTCAGGGGCATGTGGAGAGGAAAAATCTACGGACCTAGAAGAACTTCTCCTTACCCTATCTCTCTCTAGTCTGCGTGTATATTTCTCAAATTCGAGAAAATCAAATTCCGAAAGGCCCACGCATTCCTCACACCGATCTTCCAATTGACCGGTTTTACCCCGACAATTGGAACAAACAGTGTGAGGGTCGAGAGAAGCCTTTGGAAGACGCCTATGACAGTCCCTAGCATTACATTTTCTGAACTTGGGAACTTGTGAAAGGTCAGCCATTTTGAATTAGTCAAGGGAAAATTCCAAAAAACGATCTAAGTCATCAACAATTAATCCGATCCAAAAAAGAGTTCAAGGATTTATTTGAAGAAAAACACCTGTACTGCGAAAGCTCAAACCAAATTAAAGTACTTCACCAAATATGATGTGAAAAAACTCCAGGTTCAACAGCGAGTAAAGTACGTCTTGTCGACACGTCGACAGAGAAGAAATTGAGTCTTTGTTTACATCGAGAGTGGTATCTGGCCGACAGTTGGCGCTGGTGGGCACACCCGCAACCTGTATAGCGATCGCTGGCGAGTTTTTACTGTTTTTTGTCTGTCGAGCAACAGAGTTGCAGCTATTATATATTCACCGGCTAAGTTAAATATTTAAAAATCAACATAGCAAGCTTTGAGAGAGAAGTAATATGAACATCAGGTGAGTAAAGAAATGAATTTGATAAAATTCCGTGTTTTGTCTTCCAACTTTGATGTGCCACTCCTTTTACTCTGTGAATATAACGAATTTTAAAAGTAGCTCTATGTTTCCTAGCTACAAAAACCTGAGTTCTTTAGTAAGGGTAAGGTTCTGGCAACAGACGGTAATGGTTAATGAAGAATTATCAAGATTCCAGCAACAGCAATGAAGTACGACCGAGCCTCCATTCTTATTCTACTAAGGACTTGCGGGGTCGATATGGCAGGAAGTGACAGCTAGACTAAGGTTTATATAGCTAGGAAAAATACAAATTACTTTTGCGATTTGTTCCTTCGCAAATACAAATCCTTGTCCTTCAGTAGGAGTCCTTCTTAGGAGAAAGCCCTGCTCTCCCAACTGCCTGTTAACAAACCGGGATCACAATGCTCAGTCTGGGGAGAAGACCAGAGCAAAGAATCCTTGCTTCCCATGACCCATGTTTGAGTGGCCTGAGTTTTTTTTTTTATAAGTGAACCTATCTTTAATGGGAACAAAGTTCTCATTAAGGGCTCATACAAGTATTGGATTTGCTTTATCTGTCACGCTCCCCCTCAAAAGAAGTGTGGGGATTCTACACTTTTACTATTAGTGTGCGCACCTGCGTAAGTGTCTGTTCAAGCTCCATATCGTTTCACCTGCTGATCCCAAGAGAGATAAGGAAAGAAGAAGGGCCAGTCAATTCTCACTCTTGAACCTGGAAAACAAGATATGAGGGGGAAATAAGGGGAAGAAAGAAGGCCAGTCATTCTCACTCTTGAACCTGGAAAACAAGATGTGAGGGGGAAATAAGTTAAGAGGAAAGAAGGCCCGTCATTCTCACTCTTGAACCTTGAAAACAAGATGTGAGAGGGAAATAAGTTAAGAGGAAAGAAGGCCAGCCATTCTCACTCTTGAACCTTGAAAACAAGATGTGAGAGGGAAATAAGTTAAGAGGAAAGAAGGCCCGTCATTCTCACTCTTGAACCTTGAAAACAAGATGTGAGAGGGAAATAAGTTAAGAGGAAAGAAGGCCCGTCATTCTCACTCTTGAACCTTGAAAACAAGATGTGAGAGGGAAATAAGTTAAGAGGAAAGAAGGCCCGTCATTCTCACTCTTGAACCTTGAAAACAAGATGTGAGAGGGAAATAAGTTAAGAGGAAAGAAGGCCCGTCATTCTCACTCTTGAACCTTGAAAACAAGATGTGAGAGGGAAATAAGTTAAGAGGAAAGAAGGCCAGCCATTCTCACTCTTGAACCTTGAAAACAAGATGTGAGAGGGAAATAAGTTAAGAGGAAAGAAGGCCCGTCATTCTCACTCTTGAACCTTGAAAACAAGATGTGAGAGGGAAATAAGTTAAGAGGAAAGAAGGCCCGTCATTCTCACTCTTGAACCTTGAAAACAAGATGTGAGAGGGAAATAAGTTAAGAGGAAAGAAGGCCCGTCATTCTCACTCTTGAACCAGAAAAACAAGATGTGAATGCTAGATTAGACACAGTGCTTTCTCTGCCCAGAAAGGAGTGAGGCTTACTACATCACTTGCTGGGGAGTCAACACGTCCTATGGAGAACTTATCCAGGGACCTGTGTGTGCAATCCCTAGGATAGTATGCCTTGAAGGTAGTCTGTCTCTTCCAGACAACTGCTTTCAACACTTGGGCAACAGAATGGTTCTTTTTGAAGGCTTACGTAGTACCAATCCTTCTGACTCCGCGAGCTCTAGGAGGGTCCGAGGCCGCTGTATCGGGTCTTTGTTCTCTGTAGGCTTTAATGATGACCCCACAAAGCCAGAATATGGTGTTTCTGGATATTTTCTTCTTTGTCCACCCTGTACTAACGAAGAGATTCTTTAAGTGTGGATCTCTGCCCGTACTGGACACAAAAGCACATCAGGATCATCGGTCATCTCCTTCAGCGATGATACTAAAAAAAAATCAAACTTAGTCATTAATTGATGGGTTTTGTGTTTTTATCACAAATTCGCGAAGAAATAAGAACAAAATCTGTCTCCAATGCTGGGAATGTGGCACTTTCTTGCTTGTCTTCTCTGTCTGACGTGACCATGGCAACTGGTGGTAGTACTCCGAGGTGTGTGCATTTTTGTAAACCATGTCGATGGATGTCTGCCTTCCTGAGAAGGGAGCTTTTAGAGTGTCACCTAGGCTGTTAATTTTCCTGTAAAGAAGATTCCTCCATCTTAGGCTTGGTATAAGTAGACTTTAAAGGTCTCATGTCATCAAGACCCGGTGAGTTGGTGATATAGGACGTCTTGGCGGGTTGGAGGGAGCCAAGTTTCGTCCTCTTTAGAGGAGATGCACGATTGCGAGATCCTATGGAATCTCTTGTAGAAGATGCCCATTTATTCTTTATCTTTAAAATGACGTCTTCCTTTCCCCCTGGTAAAAGGAGAGAGGTAAAGAGTCACAGGACATTTGACAGGATGTGGTTTCATCTCATATGGAGATTCGGTGTCCTGACAAAATTGTGATGATGTTTCTTCCATCGATTTTGATAGCGATATCTCTTGGATCAATTTTGACCCTTTCTGATATACAATCTCTATATCAGAGAAAGCTTTAGTCTATGATCCTCAAGAAGTGGCTGCCCTTTCTTGACTTGTAGAGGAGCAAGTCATAACTCCGAAAGTCATTTTATCACATTAGGGCGTGACATCTCCTTATAGTCCTTAATGGGAAAAATTAACAACTCTGAAGAATTTTTGAGATGGCACTTCTTCTTGAAGTCTATTACAACCCTTGGAAAAGGAGGGTAAGGGACTGATCATTCACCCGACGGAGCATTTCACTTTTAATTTTTCCTCTCAAAGTAAACTTCAAGAGGCATATCCTCTAAATACTTCCTCTTCTTAACAAGGACTATTCTTTGAAGAAGCATCTACTCTTGTTGTTGAAGTTGTACATAGTTGAACCGCACACATTCCTGAGGATCTCGTTCTCGCAGCTGAGGTTTGTGAGCCTGTGGTTGAGGGTCGTGACCTCGTGTGTGCGGTTGGCACGCCAATTGGTCGCGCTCTGGTCGGTCTCGTGCATTTGTGGACTTCACACTCACAGTTGAAGTCTTTCTTCTCTAACTTTCATGCTTTCTGAATCGATGGCACTCTTGAACCATACAATCCTTTGGGAGATCTGTGATACGGTCTCTCAGGACATAAGTCCAGAGATACAGGAGTGCTCTTTGCTTTTTAGGCTAAGTAGGACGACCAACTGGGCTATAGCTCGAGAAATGACTTCCTTCACTCTAAGAGGATTATGCAGAGAACAGAAAAATTCCTTGTTGTAGGAGTAAATGCTCATGACTGGCAAAGAGGGGGATATTGCAACATGGCACTTCTCATCCAAATTTCAGAGAATTTCGGCCAGAATATTCAAAACTGGAGACCAGGTATCATCTTTGAGCATAAGCTTTCCTAGGTCTTTGGTGCCAATTGTTAAGGCTGATGAAGACCTTTCCTTTATCCCTGATGCTTTGGTTGGTAGGGGCATTGTTGTTGTTGATAAGGTTCTGTAGGGTATGGGTGGGATGTCATCGCCTGTTGGAGGAGGCAATCCTGGCTTCTCTTCCTCCAACTTTCTGGCACCGCCTCTATGTCCTCAACATTAAAGAGGGGAAGGGCTATCCATTGGGGCATTGTGCAGCCTCATTGCTTCCCTCCTCAGGACCTGTTTCCTAAATCTTGAGACGATGCGTCTTCCCGTCTCAAGACCCAGTTGACCCACTGGTTGAGGACATTGTGTTAGTAATTCTATGGTCCGAGTGCCAGAAAGCAGGAAAGCAGACATTGCTTCCCTGTTCTGTTTGCTGGTGATGTCCTCAGTCCTGAATAGATAATCCACAGTCCCCAACCAGTATACGAGCCAGAAAGCTGCCTGTAAGGAGTACAGTACTTCGCCACCCATTCCATATTTGTGGCATCCACTGCCGAGAATCCCTTTGACAGTGAGGACAGCCTGTCTAACAAGTTATGTGTCAGGGCTGTGATTGCCAGGTCTAGAGGAAAAGGGGATGTGGCGTCATCCACGATGGCACAGAAGTTCCTCTGTAGAGGGAGTAAGTGGGAGGAATGAATGACACATAAGGACTGTGAATCCCCTGCTACATGAGTGTCAGTCTTTTTTTCTAGCACCCTTGACTCCTCTCGACCCAATGTAAAGGTACCTTAGTCTTGGTTGGTCTAGGGGTGTCATAAAATAGGCCAAGAACTGTGTCTTTCCCCCTCTGCCGGAGCAGGCTTAGACGAAGGAAAATTTGGTCTGCATCTCTCTGTTCCAGGGGAGAGAATTTTGGGCTGGTGGAAGGAGGTGATTTGCTCCCTGAGTGGTAGGAACCATCGTCAAAAGGTTCTTCCTTGTCTGAACTCGTGTTCCTAGAAGTCTGGAGTGGGTGTTGTTGTCAACAATGGTCTGGTGTGAGGTGTGAGACCTGGGGGACAGTCCTCTGTGCATCTGTTGTATGAGAGTTGGTGTATGTCCGAGGGTCGATTATCTGGTGCCCTTTGACCCGTAAGTGAAGCCCAATTCTTTGGGATGGTTTTGGTGTTGTTCTGTTCTCTTGGATGGATGGAAAAGTTAGCTAGGAGTGAAGGCTTTGCCCTCCTCCCTTTCTCTGTTGGCTTTGGGTCTTAGGAAGGAGCTGCATCCTTGGCCTTGGGAGGAGCCGTGTCCTTGAGAGAAGCCGTAGATGGTGATGGTTCCTTAGGAGTAGAACAACCTGGGACTACCAGTTCCAGGTCTATGGGAACCAACCTATACTTGTCCATCAGTGTGATCTCTCTCGGAGATCTCGAGGCCCTGCTCGTTCTCGGATGGATCGAGTTCCTGGCGGACGCCTCTTATGTTTCTTAGGTAAGATATGGATAATCCCTAAATTTTCCCAGAATACATCTTGCCTAGTGGCCAGTTTGGAGACCTGAATCATTGCACTTGTATGCTACCTTGTAGCATGCAATCTCTATGATCAGTCTGCTGGGAAGAGATGGTATACTAACAGCTTTTCTTGGAAGAACACTGTGATAACATAAAAGTGACAAAGTTTCTGAATTATTGTGTAAAATATGGCTGGGTCAGTTTACAACCCTCCCAACTGTCAGTCATGACTGAAATTGATTGGAATATATTTAGAATCTGATTGGACAATTTCAGAGATAGGGATAGGTAAATTGCAAAGAATGTGTAAACAGGTATTGATCTTAAAACTTATCCTTTACAAGGTAATAAACCGTGTTCTCATTTGAGTGCTGTGCACCATGGATGGAGCAGCTGCGTATGTAGGTGAAAATTGTCACGGTGCACAAAGGGAAGGAGTCAAGTTAATAGAAAACAGTTATACGAACATAACGAGAGCTACTCATCATGACATGGAAAACAACAAACATAGAAAAATGTCATACATAAACTAATTTGATTATTTTTCTCTCTTTATTATGCATTCACACGAATTATGTACCTAGAATAAAACTTTTGTTTTCACTTGTTTTACAAAATGAAAATCCAAACATAGGAAGTGGGCGGAGTCTAATGAAATGTAACCACAAAATGTTTACATATCTACGAGAATTTTACGACATTCTTAAAAGATGTTTACGACTTAAAGTATCTCCTGACTTGGCCTCCTGATCAGGATAGGTGGGTGTGGTTAGTTAACACCACATGGACATTTTCTCTTAATTTCCTCCGAGCATAAAATATGGACACCAACTAAATCAAACTTCCCCCCTAACCTAACCTACAAGCCATGTTCTTACCTATCTGGGGGGACTGCTGTATTCTTAGTCGGTTGTTATCATACATTCAGTTGGCTGCTATTATATATACAACCCGATTTTTTTTCAAATGGTTTTGGTGTGATTTATGTAAATATACTAGTTTATGGTGTATTTCAAAAGAGTCCCACCCACCCATTACAGCTTGCCAGTAAATAGAAGCTTGATTTTTTCTTTTTTTGCGAGCGAAGCGAGCGAACGGCGGAGCAAAAACCATTAAGGACTCTATCGGAAATCTCACCAAAATCTAATGGTTTTTGCTGCGCCGTGCACTCGCTTCGCTCGCAAAAAAAGAAAAGCATCAAGCTCCTGTGTACTGGCGAATGGTAATGGCTGGGTGGGACTCTATTGAAATATTACTTAAAAAAAAAAAAAGGAAAATTATACCCGTCCGTATCTATAATAAAACCAATAAATCTGGCATAACTCTACGATGATGTAATCACCCATTAATGTTTTACATGGAAAACAATGTAAGAAAAATAGTTTTTCCTGGAAAATAATGACATGAAGCATAAAATTGAGATAATTGAAAAAAAAAACAGTAGAAAAAAAAAATAGATAAAATGCCACATTACCTGTCACTTTTATACAGAGAATAATTTAAATATACATAACATAATATATTAGTTTCTAAACCTATTTTACTTGTTTCTAATAAAATATATGAGTAATAATAATCACTGAGGATAGATTAAATGGAAGTATGTTTTCCTAGGTTACATTGCCCTGTAATACACTACAATAAAACCTTATTGAACAATTATTACTTATATTAATAGATTAGATACGAATAATATTTTGTAAGTAATAAAAATAATAATTTAAAATAAAACTAACCTGGTTCCTTGAAAAAATATGAAGTGGGAATAAACCGTTTTAGTGTTTTCGCTATGAATAACAATTAAGATATTAATTGATAAAATTTGTCTTATAATTCAAGGTTGTGATTTTAAGCACCTTAAAAACACCGAATAGAGTTAATAACTACGTGTGAATAACTTAACACAACCGAACTTTGCGACAATAACTAGAAGAATTTGGTAATTGTATTAAAGTCAATACTCCTTTCTGTTATGAAGTCTGCTCTCCAAAAATGAAAAATATTAAGATATTACTTGATAAAATTTGTTTTATAATTCAAGGTTATGATTTTAAGCACTTTAAAATACCGAATAGAGTTATAACAACTTGACACTGCTTTCCAAAAATGAAAAATATTGAATAAACTTGAGAAATTGCATTCAACTGATTTCCATTAATTGTGTTAGCCAACCAGAATCAATAAGGAGATTTAAATTCTTTATAATATGATTTTTCTCCTTGAAATTATGTATATGAATTTAATTAAATGTAACAAATACAAGGAATTCTCCAAAGATTGTTTTTACTAAGGAATAAAAATTCTTTACTTTTCTTAATTAGATATTATAGGTTTATTCCCACATTAAATTTGATCATTAAAATTCCTGTTACTAAAAAATTTACTCAATTTTTGGACCCATCTGTGCTATTCATCCAAATTTTCTGCATAGGCCTACCCTTGAATTTCGTAACTATAAAATCGAACTTTTAAGTAAGTAAATAAGTAAATAAGTAAGTAAGTAAGTAAATAATTAAGTAAGTAAGTAAGAAAGTAAATAAGCCTAAGACTTACAGCTCTTTTAATATTTTTTTTTTTCACAGTAGTTTAAGTTATTGAAAATATGCCATATCAGAGATTTTGAATGTCCAGACTCATGAAATACCAGAGTCCCTATAAATTAATTCATTGAAAATATTAATTTAATTCCAGTTTAACCAGTTATGTTTAATATTCTACAAATTATATAAAACCTTTACATAATAACGAATTTTGTAAAAAATAATTTTAAAAAAGGAAGAAACATCGATTACAGCAACAGATAATAATAATAATAATAATAATAATAATAATAATAATAATAATAATAATAATAATAATAATAATATAAAAAACTTGAAATTGTTTCATACAATCCCATTTTTGTCATATTCTTGCTCTCCGCAAAAGAAGAGTTGGAGGACCCAGGCCTACATGGCTGAGGACTATGAAGCGCGAAGTAGGAGATGAGGAATGGAGAAGTATTGAATTAAAAGCTCAAGATAGAGACGACTGGGGGAAATCTAACCGAGGCCCTTTGTATTGTGAATTTGTGATTTAATTTTGATCTTATACCCAGAAAAATGGTTTTAATATTTTCCCTTTTCTACATTTATCAATTAGGATATTATATTGGTATCATTTTTGACAACCTATTGCGGCAAAACTAGATTTTTCTTACTTTTTTTTTTCTTTGAGATTCGGCTACTCAGGACTTGGTACCGTAAGCCAATAAAGTTTTTATTAATAAAACTTGTTATAATTAGACTTTTAATACGAATTCAGTATCATAAAACACAATTAAGACTAGTAAATAACAGATGGCAGTTTTTAATGATAATGTATTACTTTATCATAATCAATCACTTGTTTTTTATATAATTTAAACTTAGTATTAATATGAAGTTTAACCGTTTTCGCCTTTTATACTATGTTCTGCCCAATCTATTTGCAAGACACATTTAAAAAGTGTAGGAAATCAAAATTTACAATTATTTTTATATCTATCAGACCTACTACTAGCTAAGCTACAACCCTAATTGGAAAAGCAGGATGCTATAAGCCCAAGGTCTTCGACAGGGAAATTAGCCCAGCGAGGAAAGGAAACAAGGAAATAGACAGATTGGCAAGAGTAATTCAGCCTCCATAGGAACATATGTCTGAGAATTGAAAAGTCAGCCGATTTTGTACTATTTGTGCCATTTCTGTGGCCTCATAATCTTAAATTAAAGGCTAAAGGCGTCTAGTTCCAGTTTCATCAGAATAGATACTCACCAGAACGTCAGCCGGACAACCCCTAATTATGGTGCCCAACCACAGAAGTGGCCTAACCAGTAAACAGCTTAAACTAAATATATGTATTTCTGGTTTATTTAATATGAATGTATGCGCATATTCCAAGTGATAATTGTTTAGTTGATTCTTGTGAAAAGTCAATGTGTGTGTGTGTGTATATATATGTATATGTATATGTATGTATGTATATATATATATATATATATATATATATATATATATATATATATATATATATATAGTCTCCCATGTGCCTTCTTCCCTTGTCATGGGTTATTATTATTATTATTATTATTATTATTATTATTATTATTATTATTATTATTACTAGCTAACCTACAACCTTAGTTAGAAAAGCAGGATGCTACAAGCCCAAGGGTTTCAACAGGGAAAAACAGCCCGGTGAGGAAAGGAAACAAGGAGATAAAATAAACAACAAGAGAAGTAATGAACAATCAAAATAAAATATTTTCTTTTCTGATGTAGTCCAAAAGTATTGGTTTGAAAAAATTAATCTCTATACAGTAGAATGAAGAAATTTTTCTCTTGCTTGAGGGTACTTCCGGGCACATTATTCTATCTTATTTCTCTTCCTCCTGTTTTTTTTATATTTTTTTTTATAGTTTATATATTAAAGATTTATTTTAATGTTATTACTGTTCTTAAAATGTTTCAATTTAATTATTAATTCCTTCTCTTGTAGTTTATTTCCTTATTTCCTTTCCTCACTGGGCTATTTTCCCTGTTGGAGCCCTTGGGCTTATAGCGTCCTGCTTTTCCAACTAGGGTTGTAGATTAGCACGTAATAATAATAATAATAATAATAATAATAATAATAATAATAATGATAATAATAATAACAATATTATTATTAATAATAAAAATAATAATAATAATGATAAAACAACAACAACAACAATAATAATAATAAAAATAATAATAAAAATAACAATAATAATAATAATAATAAAAAAGATAATAATAATAATAATAATAATAATACTAATACTACTACTACTACTATTACTAATAATAATAATGATAATAATAATGATAATAATAATAAAAATGATAATAATAATAATAACAATAATAATGATAATAATAATAATTATAATAATGATAAAAATACTACTACTACTACTACTACTACTACTAATAATAATAATAATAATAATAATAACAACAACTCAATATCGTCTGCAAGAAAACCAAAGTTAAACACTAGCTTCTCTCAGAGCGAGTGAACTTGTGTGTGTTCGTTCGTACGTGAATATGTCTCTATGTGTGTACGTATGTGCGTTCGAGTACGTGAGTGGCGACGGTGCCACTAGAGCACTACTACGCCAGTCTTCATTGGCAAGGCGTCTCGGTCGGGTGGGGGTACAGGGGGCTGTACTAGTCCCGATTGCAGGCCCTTTCCATTATTATATCTTGAGCCCCGACAAGGTCCTTTTTATACCTCCGTGTTCGAATTCGGTTGGCTGTTTATTCCCGTGTTTATCATAGCTTTTTAATAGTATAAATATATTTCCTTTTATATTTATATAATAATTGAAGATCTACGTAAAATAAAAATATAAACAGTGTCTTAAAATGAAGTGTTTTAACTAAGTGAAGTGATTTTGAATAGATTTAGTGAAGTGTCTAAGTTAGTGAACTCCTTGAAATCGATTTTTGGCAGTGTCCTTACTAGCGTGTAATGTGGATTGATTTCGCTATTTATAGTTTGCATATATAATGTGCAATATTGCATATGAATATTTGCATATACTGTTAAAAATTCGCATGAAAAACGGTAAAAGTTTGGCAACATTTATTCCAGGATTTTTATGTTTTGAAAATGGTTATATTGACGTAAAAGAGCGATATTATTATTATTATTATTATTATTATTATTATTATTATTATTATTATTATTATTATTATTATTATTAATTTATAACCTAAAACCCTAACTGGAAAAGCAGGAAGCTTTAAGCCCAAAGGCTCCAACAGGGAAAATAGCCCAGTGAGGAAAGGAAACCAGGAAAAATAAAATATTTTAATAACATTAACATTAAAATAAATATTTCTTAAGTAATCTATAAATACTTTAACAAAACAATAGGAAGAGAAATTAGATAGAATAGTGTGCCCGAGTGTACCCTCATGCATAAACCCTTAAGAGATAATAACAAAGTAAAGTAAAATGACGGTCGCCTGTGTTTTACTGAAATACGGTTGAGAACAGTATATTTTTAAGGAGATTTTTTTTTCTAACAGTGTATGTATAAGATGAGGGGTAGATGGAGATGGTTTAAGGCATGCCCTTCGCACTCCCCAAGAGAGATTAGTTCACCAAACGTTCATCTGGGCTCCACGAGGCACTAGAAGAGTTGGACGACCCAGCCCTACATGGCTGAGGACTATGAAGCGCGAAGTAGGAGATGATGAATGGAGAAGTATTGAATTAAAAGCTCAAGATAGAGACGACTGGGGGAAATCTAACCGAGGCCCTTTGCGTCAACAGGCGTAGGAGGAGATGATGATAAGATGTATAATGTAGTGTTATGAATATATTCAATGTTATTCATTACTTACTGTTTAGAGAAAGAGGCTGCTGGGAGGCGCAAAACTAGTGTCTGTGTCCTGCCCAGGCTCGAAGGAAACAAGGAATAGATGGGAAAAGTAATATAATATTAAATAGACAAAAATTATTAACTTTTAATCGATTGTAAAAAAAAAAAAAAAAAAGAAAAAAAATATATAAGTAACAGTTGACAATTAAGTATGGATGTGAAAATCATTATAGTAATATTCAATTTATTCATTGTATACCACTGACATTATACAAGCAATTTATATTTCATCATATAATATAATTCATGTATTTCTCGTCATTGTTTTTAATTCATCGTAATGATTCATTTGAAGTTGCTAACGATTTTATATAAATAATTGATTATTATTATTATTATTATTATTATTATTATTATTATTATTATTATTATTCCATTGTTGAGGGATATAATAATAATAATATTAATAATAATAATAATAGTAATAATGATAATATTAATATTAATAATATAAATAATAATAATAAAAATAATAATAATAATAATGTTCAGTGTCTCAGTCGTTGTCAGTAATAATAATAATAATAATGATAATGATAAT
>NC_090753.1:66877503-66942503 GCF_036898095.1 Palaemon carinicauda
CATCATATTTATGGAAATTGTATGGAATACAATCATATACCATATGTGTATGAATGTGTTAACCTATGTATTTACCTATGGCATTCTATAGCACTTGTGTACATTCGTTTATATATGCTATATACGTAATCATTATCCTATGTATATTTTGTATAAAATATTTTCATGAGTGTACAAATCCATTATGTATTTTTAAAAGAAATACGTGTATTTCAGAATGGATAGTTGAAACTAATTCTTTCATATCTTATACAAGTCAGAATAGATTAGAAAGAGAGAGAGGAGAGAGAGAGAGAGAGAGAGAGAGAGAGGGAGGAGAGAGGAGGAGAGAGAGAGAGAGAGGAGAGAGAGAGGAGCTGCTCCTCGAATTATCAAGATTGCACCCTTTGTTGAAGAGTTCAACCACCATCGTTTGGCTTGGCACTTGTAAATACTATCTCTCTCTCTCTCTCTCTCTCTCTCTCTCTCTCTCTCTCTCTCTCTCTCTCTCTCCTCTCTCTCTCTCTCTCTCTCTCTCTCCACCCGACATCTCAAAATATATTTTCTTAGGGTTGTTCTGCCCCTCACAATATGATTCTGTTTTCTGCATTCAGTCTTTCCTTCTATCTGATTGCTCTCTCTCTCTCTCTCCTCCTCTCTCTCTCTCTCTCTCTCCTCTCTCTCTCTCTCTCTCTCTCTCTCTCTCACTCAAAATATATTTTCTTAAGGTTGTTCACGTCGCAATGTGATTCTGTCTTCTGCATTCAGTCATTTCCTTCTCTCTCTCTCTCTCTCCTCTCTCTCTCTCTCCTCTCTCTCTCTCTCTCTCTCTCTCTCTCTCTCTCTCTCTCTCTCTCTCTCTCTCCGGGTTGGCTGTAAATACTTGAAAATTATTGCCTTTTTTACTAGTCAGTTTTTATACTCTGAAAGAAATTGAGGTCATTTTGTGGTGTAGGAAAAAATGTTTATTTCATGATTCTTTGACCAATACCGATGTTGTTGTTGTTGTAGTAGTAGTAGTAGTAGTAGTAGTAGTAGTAGTAGTAGTAGTAGTAGTAGTAGTAGTAGTAATAATAATATTAATAATAATAATAATTCTGACTACATCTTTTATATCCCATAATTGTGATAATGCTATTAAAATTCCGCATACATTAATAACATAAGGAATAATGAGTGATACCTGAAAATAAATAAAACTTCATTTATATTCATCTGTGTTTATCTGTCTGATCTGAATATATCTCAAAAATAATTTTAGATATCACAGTATTGAGAGGTGTACCATAAGCTATTATGACTCAGAATATGAAGACGTGTCCAAGACTTTGTTTTTAATTAACATATCAGTCAATTTTGACATTTTTTGGCAACGATTATTATTATTATTATCATCATCATCATTATTATTATTATTATTATTATTATTATTATTATTATTATCGTTGTTATTATTATCATTATTATTATAATTACTATTATTATTAATATTATTATTATTATTATTATTATTATTTTTGACAACAACTGAGACACTAATCATTATTACTATTATTATCATTATTATTATTATTATTATTAATATTATTATTATTAGGTTTATTATCATTAATATTATCATTATTACTATTATTATTATTATATGCCTCAACAATGGAATAAAAATAATAATAATAATAATAATAATGATAATAATAATAATAATAATAATAATAATAATAATAAATAATTTATATCAAATCGTTAGTAACTTCAAATGAATAATTACGATAAATTAAAACAATGACGAGAAATACATGAATTATATTATATGATGAAATATAAATCGCTTGTATAATGTCAGTGGTATACAATGAATAAATTTATATTACTATAATGATTTTCACATCCATACTTAATTGTAACTGTTACTTATATAATTTTTTTTTTTTTACAATCGATTAAAGTTAATAATTTTTCTCTATTTAATATTATATTACTTTTCCCATCTATTCTTGTTTCCTTCGAGCCTGGGCAGGACACAGACACTAGTTTTTCGCCTCCCAGCAGCCTCTTTCTCTAAACAGTAAGTAATGAACAACATTGAATATATTCATAACACTACATTATACATCTTATCATCATCTCCTCCTACACTTATTGACGCAAAGGGACTCGGTTAGATTTCCCCAGTCGTCTCTATCTTGAGCTTTCAATTCAATACTTCTCCATTCCTCATCTCCTACTTCGCGCTTCATAGTCCTCAGCCATGTAGGTCTGGGTCGTCCAACTCTTCTAGTGCCTCGTGGAGCCCAGACGAACGTTTGGTGAACTAATCTCTCTTGGGGAGGGCGAAGAGCATGCCTTAAACCATCTCCATCTACCCCTCATCTTATACATACACTGTTAGAAAAAAAAAATTCTCCTTAAATTATACTGTTCTCAACCGTATTTCAGTAAAACACAGGCGACCGTCATTTTACCTTCCTTTGGTATTATAACTTAAGGGTTTATGCTTGAGGGTACACTCGGGCACACTATTCTATCTCATTTTTCTTCCTATTGTTTTGTTAAAGTATTTATAGATTACTTAAGAAATATTTATTTATTTTAATATTAATGGTTTCCTTTCCTCACTGGGCTATTTTCCCTGTTGGAGCCTTTGGGGTTAAAGCTTCCTGCTTTTCCAGCTAGGGTTGTAGGTTAGAAATTAATAATAATAATGGTAATAATAATAATAATAATAATAATAATAATTATAACAACAACAATAATAATAATAATAATAATAATAATAATAATAATAATAATAATAATAATAATAATAATAATAATATGAGCGTAATATCACTTTTACGTCAATATAACCATTTATAAAATAGGTAAAAATCCTGGAATAAATGTTGCCAAACTTTTACCGTTTTTCATGCGAATTTTTAACAGTGTATGCAAATATTCGTATGCAATATTGCACATTATATATACAAGCTATAAATAGCGAAATCAATCCACATTACACGCTAGTAAGGACACTGCCAAAAATCGATTTCAAGGAGTTCACCAACTTAGACACTTCACCAAATCTATTCAAAATCACTTCACTTAGTTAAAACACTTCATTTTAAGACACTGTTTATGTTATTATTTCGCGTAGATCTTCAATTATTATATAAATACAAAAGGAAATAAATATATATTAATAAAAATGGATGATAAACACGGGTTTAAACAGCCAACCGAATTCGAACACGGAGGTATAAAAAAGGACCTTGTCGCTGCTCAAGATATATTAATGGAAAGGGCCTCCAATCGGGACTAGTAACAGCCCCCTCTACCCCCACCCGACCTAGACGGGTTGCCAATGAAGACTGGCGTAGTAGTGCTCTAGTGGCACCGTCGCCACTCACGTACTCGAACGAACATACGTACACACATAGACACATATTCACGTACGAACGAACACACACAAGTTCACTCGCTCTGTAGATGGGCTGAGAGCAGATAGAGTTTAACTTTGGTTTTCTTGCTGACGATATTGAGCTGTTGTTATTGTTATTATTATTATTATTATTATTATTAGTAGTAGTAGTAGTAGTAGTAGTAGTAGTAGTAGTAGTAGTATTGATATTATTATTATTATTATTAGTATTATTATTATTATTATTATTATTATCATTATCATTATTATTGTTATTATTATCATTATTATTATTATTATCATGATTTTTATTATTATTGATATCATTATTATCATCATCATTATTATTATTATTATTATTATTATTATTATTATTATTATTATTATTACTACTTGCTAATCTACCACCATAGTTGGAAAAGCAGGACGCTATAAGCCCAAGGGCTCCAACAGGGAAAATAGCCCAGTGAGGAAAGAAAATAAACTACAAGAGAAGGAATTAATAATTAAAGTGAAACATTTTAAGAACAGTAATAACATTAAAATAAATCTTTAATATATAAACTATAAAAAAAACTTGAAAAACAAGAAGAAAAGGAAATATTTTATTCCAATTGTTCATTACTTCTCTTATAGCTTATTTTATCTCCTTATTTCCTTTCCTCACTGGGCTGTTTTTCCCTGTTGGAGCCCTTGGGCTTGTAACATCCTGCTTTTCCAACTGGGATTGAAGTTTGCCTAATAATAATAATAATAATAATAATAATAATAATAATAATAATAATAATAATAATAATAATAATAATAATAATAGGCCACTTCTGTGTTTGAGCACCACACAGTTGGGCTTGTCCGGCTGACGTTCTGATGAGTATTCTGATGAAACTGGAACTAGATGCCTTTAGCCTTTAAGATTAAAGAGGCCATAAAAATGGTGAAAATTGTACAAAATCGTCTCCACAATATTTTCCTATTCAGTTACTTTTCAATTCTCAGACATATGTTCCTATGAAGGCTGAATTACTTTTGCCATTCTGTCTGTTTCCTTATTTCCTTTCCTCGCTGGGCTAATTTCCCTGTCGAAGCCCTTGGGCTTATAGCATCCTGCTTTTCCAATTAGGGTTGTAGCTTAGCTAGTAGTAGGCCTGATAGATATAAAAATAATTGTAAATTCTGATTTCCTACACTTTTTGAATGTGTCTTGCAAATAGATTGGGCAGAACATAGTATGAAAGGCGAAAACTGTTAAACTTAATATTAATACTAAGTTTAAATTATATAAAAAAACAAGTGATTGATTATGATAAAGTAATACATTATCATTAAAAACTGCCATCTGTTATTTACTAGTCTTAATTGTGTTTTAGGATAATGAATTCGTATTAAAAGTCTAATTATAACAAGTTTTAGTAATAAAAACTTTATTGGCTTACGGTAGCAAATCCTGAGTAGCCGAATCTCGAAGAAAAAAAAAAGTAAGAAAAATCTAGTTTTGCCGCAATAGGTTGTCAAAAATGATACCAATATAATATCGCAACTGATAAATGTAGAAAAGGGAAAATATTAAAACAATTTTTTCTGGGTATAAGATCAAAATTAAATCACAAATTCACAATACAAAGGGCCTCGGTTAGATTTCCCCCAGTCGTCTCTATCTTGAGCTTTTAATTCAATACTTCTCCATTCCTCATCTCCTACTTCGCGCTTCATAGTCCTCAGCCATGTAGGCCTGGGTCCTCCAACTCTTCTTTTGCGGAGAGCAAGAATATGACAAAAATGGGATTGTATGAAACAATTTCAAGTTTTTTATATTATTATTATTATTATTATTATTATTATTATTATTATTATTATTATTATTATCTGTTGCTGTAATCGATGCTTCTTCCTTTTTTTAAATTATTTTTACCAAATTCGATATTATGTAAAGGTTTTATATAATTTGCAGTATATTAAACATAACTGGTTAAACTGGAATTAAATTAATATTTTCAATGAATTAATTTAT
The DNA here is from genome assembly GCF_036898095.1 of Palaemon carinicauda. NCBI lineage: Eukaryota > Metazoa > Arthropoda > Malacostraca > Decapoda > Palaemonidae > Palaemon > Palaemon carinicauda. The sequence continues at coordinate 66,882,888 of NC_090753.1, forward strand.
AGGGACTCTGGTATTTCATGAGTCTGGACATTCAAAATCTCTGATATGGCATATTTTCAATAACTTAAACTACTGTGAAAATAAAATATTAAAAGAGCTGTAAGTCTTAGGCTTACTTACTTTCTTTCTTTCTTTCTTTCTTACTTACTTACTTATTTACTTACTTACTTACTTATTTACTTATTTACTTACTTATAAGTTCGATTTTATAGTTACGAAGCTCAGGGTTAGGCTTATGCAGAAAATTTGGATGAATAGCACAGAAAAAAATGTTAAAAGAGCTGTAAGTCTTAGGCTTACTTACTTAGTTACTTACTTACTTACTTTCTTTCTTTCTTTCTTACTTTCTTACTTACTTATTTACTTACGTACTTACTTAAAAGTTCGATTTTATAGTTACGAAATTCAAGGGTAGGCCTATGCAGAAAATTTGGATGAATAGCACAGATGGGTCCAAAAATGGAGTAAAAATTTTGGTAACAGGAATTTTAAATATCAAATTTAATGTGGGAATAAACCTATAATATCTAATTAAGAAAAGTAAAGAATTTTTATTCCTTAGTAAAAACAATCTTTGGAGAATTCCTTGTATGTGTTACATTTAATTAAATTCATATACATAATTTCAAGGAGAAAAATCATATTATAAAGAATTAAAATCTCCTTATTGATTCTGGTTGGCTAACACAATTAATGGAAAGTCAGTTGAATGCAATTTCTCAAGTTTATTCAAAATTTTTCATTTTTGGAAAGCAGTGTCAAGTTGTTATAACTCTATTTGGTATTTTAAAGTGCTTAAAATCATAACCTTGAATTATAAAACAAATTTTATCAAGTAATATCTTAATATTTTTTTCATTTTTAGAGAGCAGACTTCATAACAGAAAGGAGTATTGACTTTAATACAATTACCAAATTCTTCTAGTTATTGTCGCAAAGTTTGGTTGTGTCAAGTTATTTACACGTAGTTATTAACCCTATTTGGTTTATAAAGTGCTTAAAATTATAACCTTGAATTATAATACGCATTTTATTTGTAATTTTTTCATTTTTGGAGACCAGACTCCATAATACTAAGGAGTTCAGTTACCAGTTACCACATTCATCTAGTTATTGTCGCAAAGTTCGTTTGTGTTAAGTTATTATCGCTTAGTTATTAACTATATTCGGTGTTTTTAAAGTGCTTAAAATCATAACCTTGAATTATAACACGAATTTTATCTAGTAATATCTTAGTTGTTATCTATAGCAGAGCCCGTAGTGCATTTATTAACTTCCTGATGCGAAAACACAAAAACGGTTTATTCCCACTTCATATTTTTTCAAGGAACCAGGTTAGTTCTATTTTAAATTATTATTTTTATTACTTACACAATGTTATTCTTATCTAGTCGATTAATATAAGTAATAACTATTCAATAACTTCTATATTTCCATTGACCATTTAATTTATCTTTAGGGGTGATTATTATACTCTTATATTCTCTTTATGCCTGGAGTAACCTAATGACATTATAATTTTAAGCAAGTTAAAGAAATTATGGAACTAATATATTATTTGTTATGTTTATTTACATTCTTAGGCCTTAAAAGTGACAGGTAATGGTGTGGTATTTTTTTATCTTTTTTTTTCAACTAGTTAAATTATTTTTGTTTCATGACATTATTTTCTGGGAAACCACTTGTTATTTTTTTTTTACTTTTCTATTTTTTTTTTTTTTTGTATCATTGCATAAGTTGACATTATTCGAAAGATAAAAACGCTATGTACAACAGGTTAGAGCTTTAAACAAGCAATATTTTGAATAACATATACCCCAGGCGCAAATAAATACTAACATAATAATTTTATCTCCTACTACGCCTATTAATGCAAAGGGCCTCAGTTAGATTTCGCTAGTCGTCGCTATCCTGAGCTTTTAAATCTATATTTCTCCATTCATCATCTACTCCTAATTATATTATTCTTAATAATTGAAGCCAAATATTTTCATGTAACCTGCAATGGGGGGGCCGCCAGGGGTTTCCCCCCCCCCCTCCCCCCAGTTAGGTTAGGTATTGTAAGCTTAACTATCAACTGAATATTAAAAAATGAAAGGGAAGTCCCCGGAGAACCATGTGTTCAAACAGTGTCTTTTTGTGTCAGTATGTCGTAAGTTGTAAACTTTGTCGATGGTTGTCAATGCGTTTTCATTATCGTGAGTACTTGTTTTCTCAGTAAAATTGGATAACAGAATGGTTTTTATGGCATATCATTAACATGTTTTGAAAGAATTTGACGATGATTTTTCTCGTAAATCCATAAGTTTTGGAGTTGCAGTTAATACCTAACTACACAACTATGGATTTGCAGCGATAATCATCATCAGATTCGTTCAAAACACATGAAAATGTGCCAGATAAACCATTCTGTTATGCACTGGGAATTATTGGCAATTCATGCAAATCTACCCTTTTTTTTTTTCACCTTACTTTCCCATGTCAAACTTTAATGGGTGATCACATCCTAGAGGACCTAGAAGTAGGCCAGATGTATTTGGTAAGAAAACCCAAAAATATTTATTACACCATACACTAATGGCATGTTTACTTAAATCACACCAAAACCATTTAAATAAAAATGTTCACGGATGTCATTTAATATTGAGGGAAAATATCCATATGGTGTAAACTAACCACACCCACCTATCCTAATCAGGGGTCTATGTCGGGAGATACTAAAAGTCGTAAACATCTTTTAAGAATGTCGTAAAATTCTCGTAGACATGTAAACATTTTGTGGTTACATTCCATTAGACTTCACCCACTTCCGATGCTCGGATTTATATTTTTATTTTGTTGAACAAGTGACGACAAAAGTTTTGTTTCAGTACATATATTTGTGTGAATGCATAATAACGATAGAAAAATAATCATAATGTTAAGGATGACATTTTTCTAAGTTTGTTGTTTCCATGTCACGATGAGTAGCTCTCGTTATGTTCGTATCTCTGTTTTCTATTAACTTGACTTCTTCCCATTGCGCACTGTGACAATTTTCACCTTAATACGCAGCTGATCCATCCATTGTGCACAGTGCTCAAATGAGAACACGGTTTATTACCTTGTAAAGGATGAGTTTTAAGATCAATACTGTACCTGTTTACCCATGCTTTGCAATTTACCCATCTCTGTCTCTGGCAATTTGGCTAAGCCTCACCTGAAATTGTCCCATCAGATTCAAGATATACTTCATCCAACAGTTTTTATTGGGTTTTCATGATAGTCGTTAAAAACTGCTCTTTGCCGTTCATTTCAAATAAAGAAAAGACTGATTTCAGTCATGACTGAGTTGTGAGGGTTGTAAACTGACCCAGCCCTATTTTACACCATAATTCAGAAACTTTGTAATTTTTATGTTATCACAGTGTTCTACCAAGAAGAATTAAGTTAGCATACCATCTCTTCCCAGTGGACTGATCCTAGAGATCGCACGCTACAATACAACATACAAGTGCAATGATTCAGGCAGGCAGGATATAATCTGGGAAAATCTAGGGATTATCCCTATCTTATCTAAGAAACATAGAGGTGTCCGCCAGGGACTCGATCCATCCGAGAACGAGCAGGGCCTCGAGATCTCCGAGAGAGATCACACTGATGGACAAGTATAGGTTGGTTCCCATAGACCTGGAACTGGTAGTCCCAGGTTGTTCTACTCCTAAGGAACCATCACCATCTACGGCTTCTCTCAAGTACACGGCTCCTCCCAAGGCCAAGGATGCAGCTCCTTCCTAAGACCCAAAGCCAACAGAGAAAGGGAGGAGGGCAAAGCCTTCACTCCTAGCTAACTTTTCCATCCATCCAAGAGAACAGAACAACACCAAAACCATCCCAAAGAATTGGGCTTCACATACGGGTCAAAGGGCACCAGATGAACGACCCTCGGACATACACCAACTCTCATACAACAGATGCACAGAGGACTGTCCCCCAGGTCTCACACCTCACACCAGACCATTGTTGACAACAACACCCACTCCAGACTCCCAGGAACACGAGTTCAGACAAGGAAGAACCTTTTGACGATGGTTCCTACCACTCAGGGAGCAAATTACCTCCTTTTACCAGCCCAAAATTCTCTCCCCTGGAACAGAGAGATGCAGACCAAATTTTCCTTCGTCTAAGCCTGCTCCGGCAGAGGGGGAAAGACACAGTTCTTGGCCTATTTTATGACACCCCTAGACCAACCAAGACTAAGGTACCTTTACATTGGGTCGAGAGGAGTTAAGGGTGCTAGAAAAAAAGACTGACACTCATGTAGCAGGGGATTCACAGTCCTTATGTGTCATTCATTCCTCCCACTTACTCCCTCTACAGAGGAACTTCTGTGCCATCGTGGATGATGCCACATCCCCTTTTCCTCTAGACCTGGCAATCACAGCCCTGACACATAACTTGTTAGACAGGCTGTCCTCACTGTCAAAGGGATTCTCGGCAGTGGATGCCACAAATATGGAGCGGGTGGCGAAGTACTGTACTCCTTACAGGCAGCTTTCTGGCTCGTATACTGGTTGGGGACTGTGGATTATCTATTCAGGACTGAGGACATCACCAGCAAACAGAACAGGGAAGCAATGTCTGCTTTCCTGCTTTCTGGCACTCGGACCATAGAATTACTAACACACAATGTCCTCAACCAGTGGGTCAACTGGGTCTTGAGACGGGAAGACGCATCGTTTCAAGATTTAGGAAACAGGTCCAGAGGAGGGAAGCAATGAGGCTGCACAATGCCCCAATGGATAGCCCTTCCCCTCTTTAATGTTGAGGACATAGAGGCGGTGCCAGAAAGTTGGAGGAAGAGAAGCCAGGATTGCCTCCTCCAACAGGCGATGACATCCCACCCATACCCTACAGAACCTTATCAACAACAACAATGCCCCTACCAACCAAAGCATCAGGGATAAAGGAAAGGTCTTCATCAGCCTTAACAATTGGCACCAAAGACCTAGGAAAGCTTATGCTCAAAGATGATACCTGGTCTCCAGTTTTGAATATTCTGGCCGAAATTCTCTGAAATTTGGATGAGAAGTGCCATGTTGCAATATCCCCCTCTTTGCCAGTCATGAGCATTTACTCCTACAACAAGGAATTTTTCTGTTCTCTGCATAATCCTCTTAGAGTGAAGGAAGTCATTTCTCGAGCTATAGCCCAGTTGGTCGTCCTACTTTGCCTAAAAAGCAAAGAGCACTCCTGTATCTCTGGACTTATGTCCTGAGAGACCGTATCACAAATCTCCCAAAGGATTGTATGGTTGAAGAGTGCCATCGATTCAGAAAGCATGAAAGTTAGAGAAGAAAGACTTCAACTGTGAGTGTGAAATCCACAAATGCACGAGACCGACCAGAGCGCGACCAATTGGCGTGCCAACCGCACACACGAGGTCACGACCCTCAACCACAGGCTCACAAACCTCAGCTGCGAGAACGAGATCCTCAGGAATGTGTGCGGTTCAACTATGTACAACTTCAACAACAAGAGTAGATGCTTCTTCAAAGAATAGTCCTTGTTAAGAAGAGGAAGCATTTAGAGGCTATGCCTCTTGAAATTTACTTTAAGAGGAAAAATTAAAAGTGAAATGCTCCGTCGGGTGAATGATCAGTCCCTTACCCTCCTTTTCCAAGGGTTGTAATAGACTTCAAGAAGAAGTGCCATCTCAAAAACTCTTCAGAGTGGCCAATTTTTCCCATTAAGGACTATAAGGAGATGTCACTCCCTAATGTGATAAAATGACTTTCGGAGTTATGACTTGCTCGTCTACAAGTCAAGAAAGGGCAGCCACTTCCTGAGGATCATAGACTAAAGCTTTCTCTGATATAGAGATTGTATATCAGAAAGGGTCAAAATCGATCCAAGAGATATCGCTGTCAAAATCGATGGAAGAACCATCACCACAATTTTGTCAGGACACCGAATCTCCAGATGAGATGGAACCACATCCCGTCAAACGTCCTGTGACTCTTCACCCCTCTCCTTTTACCAGGGGGAAAGGAAGACGTCATTTTAAAGATAAAGAATAAATGGGCATCTTCTACAAGAGATTCCACAGGATCTCGCAATCGTGCATCTCCTCTAAAGAGGACGAAACTTGGCTCCCTCCAACCCGCCAAGACGTCCTATATCACCAACTCACCGGGTCTTGATGACATGAGACCTTTAAAGTCTACTTATACCAAGCCTAAGATGGAGGAATCTTCTTTACAGGAAAATTAACAGCCTAGGTGACACTCTAAAAGCTCCCTTCTCAGGAAGGCAGACATCCATCGACATGGTTTACAAAAATGCACACACCTCGGAGTACTACCTCCAGTTGCCATGGTCACGTCAGACAGAGAAGACAAGCAAGAAAGTGCCACATTCCCAGCATTGGAGACAGATTTTGTTCTTGTTTCTTCGCGAATTTGTGGTAAAAACACAAAACCCATCAATTAATGACTAAGTTTGATTTTTTTTTAGTATCATCGCTGAAGGAGATGACCGATGATCCTGATGTGCTTTTGTGTCCAGTACGGGCAGAGATCCACACTTACAGAATCTCTTCGTTAGTACAGGGTGGACAAAGAAGAAAATATCCAAAAACACCATATTCTGGCTTTGTGGGGTCATCATTAAAGCCTACAGAGAACAAAGACCCGATACAGCGGCCTCGGACCCTCCTAGAGCTCGCGGAGTCAGAAGGATTGGTACTACGTAAGCCTTCAAAAAGAACCATTCTGTTGCCCAAGTGTTGAAAGCAGTTGTCTGGAAGAGACAGACTACCTTCAAGGCATACTATCCTAGGGATTGCACACACAGGTCCCTGGATAAGTTCTCCATAGGACGTGTTGGCTCCCCAGCAAGTGATGTAGTAAGCCTCACTCCTTTCTGGGCAGAGAAAGCACTGTGTCTAATCTAGCATTCACATCTTGTTTTTCTGGTTCAAGAGTGAAAATGACGGGCCTTCTTTCCTCTTAACTTATTTCCCCCTCACATCTTGTTTTCCAGTTTCAAGAGTGAGAATTGACTGGCCCTTCTTCTTTCCTTATTGTCCCTCTCTTGGGATCAGCAGGTGAAACGATATGGAACTTGAACAGACACTTACGCAGGTGCGCACACTAATAGTAAAAGTGTAGAATCCACACACTTCTTTTGATGGGGAGTGTGACAGATAAAGAAAATCCAATACTTGTATGAGCCCTTAATGAGAACTTTGTTCCCATTAAAGATAGGTTCACTTATAAAAAAAAACTCAGGCCACTCAAACATGGGTCATGGGAAGCAAGGATTCTTTGCTCTGGTCTTCTCCCCAGACTGAGCATTGTGATCCCGGTTTGTTAACAGGCAGTTGGGAGAGCAGGGCTTTCTCCTAAGAAGGACTCCTACTGAAGGACAAGGATTTGTATTTGCGAAGGAACAAATCGCAAAAGTAATTTGTATTTGTTCCGTAACCGAAATACAAACCACGCTATTTACAAAGGGTTATTACTTTTAGCGTAGCTGAAATGGCGAGCCATTAGAATTTAACGAGGGTGTATTACCCCCGCGCTAGTTAGCGTAGGGGTAGGGGAGTGGTAGCTAGCTACCCCTCCTCCCCCTCACACACACGTGAATACTCACTTTAACTTTTGGCTCGGACTGTGACAGACGTCTCTGTCTTGGTCCTCGCTTGGCAGCCATTGTCTGTTTTGTCTTTACTTAATCGCTTACTTTTCTTTTACTCAATATATATGTAAACATGTTTTCATGTTTGTATATATATTTGAGTATAGAAATAAGTAAGTTTCCTTTTCAGATGTGTGTGTGTAGTGTACGATATCTACGTGGAGGCCTCGGCAGTTAGGCCACCACGGCGTATTTTATGGGTGGCGATCGAGTTTGACTTATGTCTTTCTCTCTCTCTCTCTCTCTCTTGAGGTCGTTCACCCTTTTACTACGTGTTACTACGCCCTTGTAGCCTAGCTTCCTTTCCGTGTGGGGGGTTGCTACGTCGTACGTTTGTATCAATTAGTTATGAATCTAATTGTAGTTGTTTTTTTGTTTTTACAGCTTGTAGAACGATTCCTTTCGGGGTTTTCGTTCTTTCTTTAGTGTTCATTCATTTTTAAATTACATAATTACATAGTTACATAATTATAATTGTTATAATTCTGTTTTGGTTACAGCTCTCCTTCCGCGAGTGTAAGTGGTTGTGAGGGCACGTGCCTGTTGTGTAATTCTTGTTCCTTTCCCTCGGGATTCCTCTTCGGAGCCTTCCCGGGGGAATGAATGTGTACTAATATTATTTGTTTTATTTTTTTACAGTTACCGATCTAGTTCGTTTCTGTAATATAGCAACGGTGTGAGCTGTCTGGTTGAGTCCTGGGGATTCGGCTGTTGCTGCCTCCCCCCTTGGATTTTCGTCAGGGGTGTGTCTCCTTCTACTGGTAGTACTCCCGTGTCGACGGACAGCTCTCCAGTTCATTTTAGAACAGTCAGGAGGCTTGCCTCCTTGGGCGGATAACTTTCCTTCCGAGGGAAGTTTTTCCTGTCCAGGCTTGAGTTTTTCCCCTTTTGGGGGGTTCTTCTCTTGCCTTTTTTTCGTGCGACTATGCTCTTGGTGCTGAGCGGTCGCACCTGCAGTTTCGCTCAAGGGGCTGGGCAACTGCAGGAGCTCCTCTTCGGAGGATTGCTCCTTTTAGGTCACTGGCTGACCAGTCTCTTCCTCGAAGTGTTTCTCTTTCGTTCGCGAGAGAGTACACTCATAGAGACTCCTCTTCGGAGGTTTCTTCTGTTGCTGTTGCTGTTGGCCTCCCTCGCCGTAAGGCCCTCCGTCCGCCTCGTCGTAAGGGCCTCTCATCTCCCTATAAGGGTGCTTGAGGCGCCCTTTTGGATCTCCGTTTGCAGCCTACAACTCCTTTTTTCTCGATCTTCCGCCTTGGTGCTGATGGACAGCAGTCTGATCTCGTCTTCTGACGGGCAACGGTCTTCCCGACGGACAACGGTCTGCCCGACGGACAGCGGTCTTCCGACGGACATCAGTCTCCCGGCGGACAACGATCCCTTCGGGGCAAAGGGTTGCCCCCACGGGGGTTCTTCCCTTTCGTGTCAGGGTTTCCCTGCGCGCCCTTCTGCTCATCAGCGCTCTCCTGTTCGTCAGCGCTTTCAAGATGATCTTCCCTGCGGTTCCTGTTACGTGCCCTGTGCGCCCACGTTCGCCCTCGCGATCTAGAACTTCGGTTCAGGTCGGGGTCAAGGACTCTTCTTCTTTGCGCAGGCTTCCACGCGTAGCCTTCTGCTCTCAGCGATCATCAGCTCGTCAGCGATCATCAGCTCGCCAGCGATCATCAGCTCGTCAGCGATCATCAGCTCGCCAGCGATCTCCGGATCGCCCACGTGTGTTACAGCTGGCACGCCAACGTTCTCCAACACTTCTGAAGGAACATGGTTCGCCAGCTACTAGCTCACCTGCGCATGCTTATCGCCATCGCACGACACTCAACTGCGGATGCTGATCGCCATCGCGCGACCCTCAACTGCGGATGCTGATCGCCATTACGCATGCTGCTCCTCATCGCACAACCCTGAACGATCGCCCTCCTGCGGATGCTGATCACCATCGCACCCTTTCACGCGATCATTCACCTGCGCATGCTGCTCGCCATCGCACAACCCTGCACGATCGCCCGCTTACGCATGCTGCTCCTCATCGCACAACCCTGAACGATCGCCCTCCTGCGGATGCTGATCACCATCGCACCCTTTCACGCGATCATTCACCTGCGCATGCTGCTCGCCATCGCACAACCCTGCACGATTGCCCGCTTACGCATGCTGCTCCTCATCGCACAACCCTGAACGCTCGCCCTCTTGCGGATGCTGATCACCATCGCACCCTATCTCGCGATCATTCACCTACACATGCTGCTCGCCATCGCTTACCATCACGCGGTCATTATCGCCAGCGATCTTCTTCACCTACGCAGCAGCACGATCCCTCGCCGTCACGCCATCGCTTGCGTTCGTCGCCTCGGACACGTGTTCATTTACCTGCCCACCCTCACGCCCACTCGCCTGCGCGCCCGCGCGACCGCTCGCCTGCTCGCCTGCACGACCGCTCGCCTGCGCGCCCGCGTGACCGCTCGCCTGCGCGACTGCTCGCCTGTGCGCCCGCGCGACCATTCGCCTTTGCGCGACCGTTCGCCCTCGCGCGACCATAGTTCGCGGCGAATTCCACAGCCGGTGGTAGCAGCAGGGACGCGTGCTCCTAGACGGCACTCGGGATCACCCCCATCCAAGCACAGGTTGGTAGTGCAGGACGAAGACAGGTCAGTACAGCATTCTTCCCCACCTTTTCAGGCAGGTACCGTCGGGTCCACTCCAAAGGATCGCCCGATCCCTTTCACCTTAGCGAGGATTTCGGACTCTGTGTCCTTGGAGCAGCAGACATGGTTTGGTCCTCTGGCACGGGCGTTAATGAGGGTTATGAAACCAGCACTCGCCGGCCAGGGTAACAAACCAGCGGCTGTCTCTCCTACGCTGAAGAGAAAGAGAGGAGTGGACTTCGTGGTGACTTCCCCCAGGGCGAAGTTGGTTCCCAAGAGGTCGGTCTCGAGGGTCCCCTCTCCTGCACGAGTACTCTCTCCTTCTCCCGCCCTGGAAGGATTTTTGGTGGGGGGGCTTTCCGTTCAAGATTTCTCCATCGGACAAGGGGTGACTGCTTACCTCTTCCTCTGGGAGCTTACCAGGTTCTTTCCCTCCTCGGTTACGGCCCGAGGTTTGGTTCAAGGAAGCTACAGGAAGATCAAGGGTACTTTCCTCCTCTCGAGCTCAGACACCTTGGCCTTTCGTCGTTAAGTATCTACTTGCGGACAAGCTCGATGTTGTACCATCTGGACGCGCTGACTGAAGGCTTCCTTCGGGTGTCTCATCTGTGGAGGTCGACGACCTCAGACAACCTTCCATCCTTGAGAAGAGTTTTGTCTGTGCCCAAGGACAGAGACTTAGACAGCTGCTGTGCGGAGTAAATCGACTTCCAGTTTCACTCCTCCAAGGCGCTTTCTTCCAGACTCTGCAGGGCTCCAGCGCCCTTTTCTTTCAACCACGTCGGCCTAAGTTATCGGCTACGACAACTGGGACAAGGTGTCCAATTGCAGTTTCCTCCTGTCAGGAACAGATGGCACGGGAGCTTCCCCTGGGTGGGCATAGTCCTAAAAGGAGTTCACGAACTCTAGGATTACAGGTTTTTTCGCTGGGAGGATGCTTAAGGTTACTCATCCGAATGACAGCTCCCCGATGCCCATTCCCGCACAATCTCTGTGAGTAGCCAAGGATATCACGCCTGCCGTCTCTGTCAGCGAATTCAGTGTCTCTGAACCTCTATGCCATAGCGTCGGCAGAGTTGCCCGGTTGGGCAGAATGATCCATACCTTAGGCGAAGGTCTTCCTTAGGATCATCGACGGCTTCACCCCCGGCCCCCTCAGTCGATCCTTTCTTGTAAGGAAGGATCTGAGAGGGGATGTCCATAGTCGACCTCTCAGCCCTGATCAAGTTTGTCGAACAAACTTCGGCCAGCGTAGACCAGCAGAATCGATCAGACTGGTAACGAGGCGACAGGACTCCTTTAACCCTGGATCGGAAGGACGGGTACTTTCAGTTTCCATTCCATCCATCTTCCAGGGTGCTCGTCGAATTCAGCCTAGACTGCAAGTATTCCTGCTTATGATGCAGTGTGGCTATCCCGCCGTGGCATAGCAGGTTTGTTTCCCCAGAGAACTCTCCCGGCCTTCCTCTTGGCCGCTCAGGTGCAGGCTTCCGCCTCCTCTGCTGTATGGAGGGCTGGTCAACTCCGGTAGGCTCGGGTTTCGACCTTCTTCAGCGCCGGGACAAGCTTCCGGATGCTGACCATGAGTGTGGGCTCATGGTATTTTGCTTGGAGCCTTCTCTTCCTCTGCCTCAACATCTGGAGTATCTGGCCATGATATTGAGTCAACCGGCTTACCACATTGGAAACCCCGCTTCTCGTCCGTCCAGCGAGGTTAAGCAACGTCGGTACTTGGATGGGTGGCCACCTGGTGACGCCAGATTCTGTTACCGCATCCTCCGAGCCTTCCTTTCGGTTGACTGTGGCAAGACTGAGGAGAGTCGCAGTACCTGTTCTCAGTCAAGCAGAGCTTTCAGCCCTACCTTGGAACGTTTCCTAGTTCTTCTTTCCTCATTGACCCGTCTATAGTCCGAACGGTCGCCTCAGGATAAGTTCCATGTGGGGCGATCCAAGTTCCGGTGGCTTCAGGCAATGTTTAACCGGACTCCCTGGCCCTATGGGACCAGCGGAACTATTAAACCTGCAATGGGTGTTGACCTATGGAGCCTCTTGATGGTAGTGGATATTCTCGTCCTTTCCCCACATTCTTGATGCGGTTCTCGGACTCGTCAAAGGAAAGGGGGGGGGGGGGGGCATGTTCCGGTCCAGGCCTATGGTCAAGACCTGAAGGATACCTCTCCATCATTCAGGCAGGCTTTGGGGCCTTAGTCTGGCCCCTCTTCAGATCCTACAGCTCCTGCCAAGTCGCCCCGTTGCGCGTCGACTTCATTCTAACCAGCAGGGGACGCATTTTCACACCTTCACATCTTGCAGTAGAGATACCGGGATGATTAAGATTCTCTCAATTCCACCATCGGCTCTCTCATTCCAGGCAGGGGAATGTTTCTCTCAGACTATCCGAGCAGAGCCTCATAGAGAGAGTGTACCTAGGGGTCTTTGACCTTGGGTAACCAGCAAGTGCTGGTCTGGGGGACCTGATCGCGACACCTTGGAACCTCAAGCTTCCACTAGTCTTCCCCCCAGTCTCAGACCCCGAGACTCTGGCAAGATGCATTCCGGTGATGGTGGGACAAATTCGACGCCTGCGTCTTCCCTCCTTTTTGTCAGCGGACAATGGGTCTCAACAAAACCAGGTTGTCTGTCAACCTTTCAATGGGAGAGCTCCACTGGGACTACGCGCAGAACGGTTTCTGGACCCTCTGCTTCCCCTGACGGAACTCCCGGGAGAGCTTCTCCCACGGCGCAGACTTCTCAAGCAACCACACTGCGACATCTCTCCCGAATCGGGGCGTCGCTTCGGCTTCATGCCTGGAGACACTACGCTTCCTCCTCTAGAAGAGACAACCCGCTACAGTCGCGGTACGGAGGTCGCGTCATCTGCGATAGTCATCCACAGGGGTCTCCCAGGCAAAGTGAAGAGTCTAAGGTGGTGGGTGCCGTGGGAGATATACCTCTTCCCGTGAGGCCTCTTCTCCAGCAATAACGGTCTTATTGCCTTTCGGCGGGAGGAAACTCCTTTCCGCTCTCGGCAATGAAGCCTGTCGCTCAGCCTTTCCCTGACCTTCAGGCTTAAAGGAATAACTTTTTCCTGCCCGCTGGATCTATCCTCGCTCATGCGAAGCTACGATCGTCCCTGCCCTAGTCGGAGGAAGACCTCCAACTTGGAGCATGGCTCGGACTTTTAGTCCTTTAAGAGATCTTCTCAAGACCCTTTTACGACAGGCCTCGGATTGTATTCCGCCTTGGGTCTTCTGCTCACTCTGGCCACGGCCAGTGTGTAAGCAATCTTCTTGGTCTCTTACTACTCCCCCCTTTCTAAGGAAGAGGGGAAGGCAACATTCAGGCTCGCTCCTGAGTTGTTGGCTAGACTCAGAATCTGAGGGTCCCGACCCTTCGGTCCGATTCATTCAAGATTTCGAGTCTCCATTCTGTGTGTGATGTCCCAAGACCTTCTCTTTCTTGCCAGTAAGGAATCGAGAGGTTAGCGCTGGGAACAGCTGCAGTTTGGCCTCAGTTGCAGCCGATTTGGGAACACAAGGAGGACATGGGGGGAGAGTCACCAGTATACCTCTTCAGCCCGGACTCGAGTACATTCATCTCGACCTGTCTTCAGACCCTCCCCCGTCACGTCGCCCTACAGCACGATGTTGGATACATCGCAACGTCCTCGCCTTCGAGTAATACTACTCTGTGACGCAGGTGCTACAAGCTGTAGTCTGGAAGCGTCTGATGACCTTCGCAGCCCGCTTCCTGCAGGGCGTGACCCACAGGAGTCTCGATACGTTTTCTATCGCTCTGTGGTGGCTACACAACAGCTGGTCTAACCTCAGGCTCCTTTTTGGACAGGTAGCAGAAGGTTGAGGGCATTGTTATCAGGTTTTAGTCTGCATGAACGAAAGAAGTATGTCTGGCCCTTACTTCTTTCTTCATCATCCCCTCTACGGGGAAGCAGCATCCTGGTCTCTGCATAGCTGACCTCGAACCTCTGCAGGTAAACCATGCTTCCTTGTGTTCCGAGTATTGAGTCAATACTGTCGCGTCCCCCATACCCTGACGAGGTGGTATTGGGAACGTCCTAACCCAGAGTTCCTTCTGGAACTCCAGGTCAACTGCCTAAGACGGGTCACACTTCTTCCTTCACACACAAGCTTACGTAGGCCACATGGTTCCTTGCGGAGCAAGGAACTTGTGAGGTGCAGGGACTCCTTTTCTCGAGTGCGACTCACTCGGATTCTGAGTCCCCGGGTAAAGCCAAAGCCAGTATGGCTGGGGACTTTCCACCCTTCCTAAGGGATAAGTCACCCTTTGTAAATAGCGTGGTTTGTATTTCGGTTACGGAACAAATGACAAATTCGAAGATAATTTGTATTTTTCCTAACCATACAAACCTTAGCTATTTACACATATTTGCCCGCCAGCCCTGTCCCCCAAGACAAGTCCTACCTCTAAGTGAAAGTGAGTATTCACGTGTGTGTGAGGGGGAGGAGGGGTAGCTAGCTACCACTCCCCTACCCCCCCGCTAACTAGCGCGGGGGTAATACACCCTCGTTAAATTCTAATGGCTCGCCATTTCAGCTACGCTAAAAGTAATAACCCTTTGTAAATAGCTAAGGTTTGTATGGTTAGGAAAAATACAAATTATCTTCGAATTTGTCATTTTTCCTAGCTATATAAACCGTAGTCTAGTTGTCACTTCCTCCCCTATCGACTCCACAAGTCCTTAGTAGAATGAGAATGGAGGCTCAGTGGTACTTAATGGCTGTTGCCAGAATCTTGATAATTCTTCATTAACCATTACCGTCTGTTGCCAGAACCTTACCCTTACTAAAGAACTCAGGTTTTTGTAGCTAGGAAAAATACGAGCTACTTTTAAAATCCGTTATATTCACAGAGTGAAAGGAGTGGCACATCAAAGTTGGAAGACAAAACATGGAATTTTATCAAATTCATTTCTTTACTCACCTGATGTTCATATTACTTCTCTCTCAAAGCTTGCTATGTTGATGTTTACCACAAAAACTATAAAAATTAACCATTTCCTTGCCTTTTGATAGGCTTAGCCTCTAGTGTAGTGACAAATCTAGAACCTAAGGACATTAACCATAGTATGGGTAAGGCACATCTTTTGTCCATGTTTATGGGTTTTTCCTGCTTTAGCAAGTCAACTTTACTCTGGTATGTACTGTACAGTATTTGCAATTATCATGCTTTAGCAAGTCGTCTTTACTCAGGTGTGTATACCTATGAGTTTTTCTTGCTTTAGCAAATTGACTTTACTCTGATATGTATTGTAAGGTATATGTAATTATCTTGCTTTAGCAAGTCGTCTTCACTAAGGTGTGTATGTCTAAGGGTTTTTCTTGCTTTAGCATATCGTCTCTGCCCACGTCTGTATGTGCAAGCGTTTTCTTGCTTGAGCAAGTCTTCTTTATTCAGATGTGTATATCTATGTATTTTTCTTGCTTTAACAAATCGTCTATACTCGGGTGTGTATGTCTAAGTGTTTTTCTTGCTTTAGCAAATTGTCTTCACTCAGGTGTTTATGTCTTAGGTATTTCTTTTTGCTTTAGCAAGTCCACTTTATTCTGTCATTTTCTTCAGGTACATTTTGGTTATCGACTGTCACTGATGACGTCTCTCGGATTTATTATTACTGCGTAGACTTTTAGAAGGAATTTTTCCTGGGATTTCATGAGTTATCTGTATCCTTCCTGTTCCTCTCATGGGAAAATATATTCAGATGGAGAGCAATGCCATCTGGGGCTCTAAATGTACGCCATTATCCATACACAGTAAGGGTACATTACCCATATACTGTACAGGGAATGAAAACAGTAAGGGTACATTACCCATATACTGTACAGGGAATGAAAACAGTAAGGGTACATTACCCATATACTGTACAGGGAATGAAAACAGTAAGGGTACATTACCCATATACTGTACAGGGAATGAAAACAGTAAGGGTACATTACCCATATACTGTACAGGGAATGAAAACAAAAATAGCCCCGGTGTTTTGGAGCTCCTTTAACTCTACTCAATCTATCTTGTAGCAAATATACTGTACAGGGAATGAAAACAGTAAGGGTACATTACCCATACACAGGGAATGAAAACAAAGATAGCACCGGTGTTTTGGAGCTCCTTTAACTCTACTCAATCTATTTTGTAGCAAAGGCTTATTATAAAAATACTGAAGAATTCTTTCTTTATTATAATTTATAATTACAGTGAGGTTGATTACAGGTAACAAAAAGTTATAACATAAAATAAAATATATGCACACACCATATTCTGCTTCCAATATCCATAGTTAAAAAAACTAGGTGCAATGTATTGGGAATAAAAACTAACCCTAATCTTAGGCATATTTTCAAATTTGAATAAAATAAATCTGATATAGTCATTTAATGTCTTCATTGTACCTATTGAAATTTTTTATAAAATGGATCACAAAGGAATTTTAACCCTTTTACCCCCAGGCTATTTGGAAATTTCCAACCCTTAACCCCAGGGGTTATTTTTTTAAGCACATTTTGCAGTACAGTATATATATTTTTTTTTAAATTGCTCTAACAGCCTCAATTTTTGTCATAGAGAGGTCAGGTTGGTCTTATTCTCTTGGAAAATGTCTGAAGTTTCTCAAAAAATTATCAAAAATATGCAAAAAAAAAATTAAATAGCATTTTTTTGCAAAAACGTACCAGTACGTCCATAGGGGTAAAGGGATGAGTTTTGTGAAACGTACCAGTACGTCCTTTGGGGGTTAAAGGGTTAATAAATAAAATACTTCACAAGTAAACTTGTTGCAGTGTGTGGGAGCAACTGATATAAATAACCAACGATGAAAAATACAGTAGCTACAAAATATGCTGCCCCGAGACTATATAACAAGCTCCCACGAAACATTCGAATGATTGAAGACATTAAGGCTTTCAAGAGGAAACTGAAGACTTTTCTTATTTCATGAGTCCTTTGACGGTGACGATTTAACAGTAAATGAACAATACGCGATATGAAACGTTGAATACTCTGAACGAACAAGGTAAAACGACAGTGGAGGTCCTGTAGAGAGTGGGGTTCCCCTGCTGTATGGGACCGGAAAAGCAGCCATCAAAGTAAAGTAAGTAAAAGGTTCATAATTAAATGTTGCTCGATTCCGTAGCTTTCAAAGCGTCGATGACTTTAAACGTAAATTGTCTGAAGGATGAGGAATAACAATGTAATACACTCGCCATTTCTCTATAAATATAGATTTACACTTTACATTCTATGTACATTTCAATAGAAACTGATTGTAATTACAAAAATACAAAGCCCCACAATTTGCTGATACAGTAACCTCAATGGATGTAAAATAACGGTTTCACATCTGCTTGGAATTGAATCTATTAATAATTAATACTAGACTTGCCAGAAAAATAATTACTCCAACTTGAGATGCTTTTACTGCATTTTCCATTTTACAATCCAGTAGTTGGTAACACAGAAAAAACAAAATAAAACCAGTTTACAGGGAGGTCAACAATATAATGGAATCTCAATTTTTTTTCAATACTGTAGTTATATTATAGAGTTGCTTATAATCTGAACATCAAGCAGTTATAGCTGGATAACCTGGAAGCATAACCCAAAAGATCAATCGACTGCAGGTAGACACCACGGGTTTAAAAGTCGCTCATGAATGGCTGAGGCAAGGGACAGTGACACGTGCCGTAGAAGGACAATACCCATTGACCATATATACACATGATCAGTCCAAGCACCCTTCTCCACCAAAGTGAAGACCAGGGAGTGCCAGGCAATAGCTACTGATGACTCAGGAGGAATGGCAGAAGCAAGGGACAATGCCCACTGACCATAAATACACATGATCAGCACCCCAGCTAAGATCAGGGAGGGCCAGGCAATAGCTACTGATGACTCAGGAGGAATGGCAGAAGCAAGGGACAATGCCCACTGACCATAGATACACATGATCAGCACCCAAGCTAAGACCAAGGAAGGCCAGGCAATAGCTACTGATGACTCAGGAGGAATGGCAGAAGCAAGGGACAGTAACATTGCTATAACAGGACAATGCCCATTGACCATACACACATGATCAGCACCCAAGCGAAGACCAGGGAGGGCTAGGCAATAGCTGCTAATGATTCAGCAGGTAGACCTATAGGCTCCCAAGGATAGTGAGGTTACAGACACAAAAATCGTTCGTGCTTGAGCGGGTCTCAAATCCGTCTGGCAAAACAAGAAGCAGGGACATTTTAAGCCAACACAACAGAAAGTAAAAAGTACAAAGCTATACAAATGAGATTAGAGGGATGCTTTGTAAAAAAAAACTACTTGATTACTGTCACAGCCAGTAGGTAGAACTTCTCACAACCCTACAATAATTCCAGAACTACACTGCAGCGAGTTGATATTTTTTTAATGAATTTTGATGAACAGGATTCAAGTGATACTTTAATATTAAATAAAATAAACTTTAAGCTAATATCTTTTAAATTAAAATTTCTTGACTATATAATGATAAAAATTTTATATAAGAAAAATTTCTTGACTATATAATGATATAAATTTTATGTGTTTTCGTAAAAACTTAAAAATCTTCAATATATATTAAGCTTTGCTTAAAGTTTCTTACACCTTCAAGAGCATTTTGTAGGACTGTAAGTATTTAACAATACAGTTTAATATGATACTTTTTTGTTTCACAACTACAGTTATAGACTACAAAACCTTCTAATGGCTAATAGTTGTACTAAAATATTTGCCTGCAAGCTAAGCAAGCTTACATTTAAATTACTCATAACTATAGAGAGATTCGGCCTCGGAAATATAGGTTGCACTTAACGTTTCTATACTTGGATTTTCCTGTGGCCTCTTTACTATTATAAGTGCCGTACACTTTAACTTCTCATACCGTATTCCTTATTACCGACCTATCAATAAAAAAATCAAGAAAAGCACTTTCTTTGTGTTTCAAACAACGTGACATAGATTTATCTAAAATTATTGTCTTCAAAACATATAATGTACAATAAACATATAATGTTCAATACTTCTTACACAATGTACTTCTTACCACAACACAAAACGTCGTCGAACACTTTTGTTTAGACTACCTAGACGCTTCATTAACATTGAAAACATAAGCCAAAAAATGTACGTTTTTTGGACGAAACATGACTCACATAAAGCTGAGTCGGGAGAAATGCTTCAAATTCCAAATAAATTGCATTGAAAAGATGAGGTAAATTTTGCCGTAAATTTGGTACTCATTTACTACACATACACATCTAAAGACATTAAACAAAATTGTCAATACTATATGTCAGATTTCTTAATTACATTTTTGTTAAAATTCATCAATATGTTGAAAGTTGATTAAGACATATTCCAGACATAATGTAGCCTACGTAAGGATAAAGAAAAGTAAACAATCTTGAAATAAGGAATAAAACATATGATTTTTAAATTTTCTGAACTTTTAAAACAAAATACAAGCATGTCAAATGGAAAAAGTATATACGACTACAGAATTAAAACTCATACTCTATAAACCCTAAGACTTCAATTCGGAAAGTTTTTCTCATTACCAAAACCCAATACTGTATACCAAATATAATATCTAACACGGTATCGAGTATCCCTTACAATCCTCAATAAAGCCGAGTATTGCTTAATGTACCAAAGCAGCTGAAATTCTGGTTTGTTAACAAGCTAGCAAAACAAATCTTACTGAGGTAGTTCTCACGCCGGCAGCATTTCAGATACAATGTTGTAAGTAAATGCCTGCCGACACTATCGTGCGTACGCTAACGGTTAGCATGCTTTCTGTTTATCAAAGTTATCGTAGAATTTATTCTCGTGTTGCAGAAGCAGATCATCTTTTGAAGCACCCGTGGCTATTCAAACATTTACTTCATTAACACACTACATTATCGTGTGTACGCTAATGGCTAGCATGCTTTCTGTTTATCAAAGTTATCGTAGACTTCATTCTCGCATGTAGCAGAAGCAGATCATCTTTTGAAGCCCTCGAGGCTATTCAAACACTTGCTTCTCTAACACTATAGGCGACGAGATCGTTACGCTGATAGTCAAATTCTTATTCCAGTTCCTTGCTCCGTCTCGTAAACTCGAAGCGCTTCGAGGCTTTTACAAGTAGAAAGTCACCCTTGCGTAAAATTATAATCTACAACAGATCTAACTAGAGAGACCTTGGAACGTATTTAACAACCTGGTACACTCGTGCATGATGCTGTACTGGATCTTTCATATAGATTTCAGATCTATTTTTAGATAATGCCAATATAAACACTTATGCAATAATTGAAATGAGATGTATTGACTTGCAAAAAATCAGTAATTTCACTCGCACTCGACATACAGTAATACCTCGTTACAAATTTATAGATAATACCAACAATGATTTAATATAAACACTTAAGCAATAATTGAAGTGAGATGTATTGACTTGCAAAAATCAGTAATTTCACTCGCACTCGACTGATGGAGTAATACCTCGTTACAAATTTTACAAATTTATAGATAATGCCAACAATGATTTAATATAAACACTTAAGCATTAATTGAAGTGAGATTTATTGACTCGGAAAAATCAGTAATTTCATTATCACTTGACAGATACAGTACAGTAATAACTCGTTACAAAATTAATTCGTTTTGGAGTGGCTTTTGTAACGTGATTTTTTTGTATAATGAAATAGAGCCAAATATATTTGAATCATTCAATATACTTAACCTAACAACGTGAATTTCGTTTTGTATCGTTAATATTTTTTTTGTAATATGGAACAGAAAAATCTTCGTATGATAGAGTTTTTTGTATTCTGAAACCTTTGTATCCTGAGGTATTACTCTATTCAAGAATAGTTAATTTAAATAAATGGCAAGAGTTCTTATCTTCAACTAAATAAACATTTCTGCATAATTATACAATTTACTTATTAATTAGACCGTAAAAAAAAATTTGGTACAACAGTATGTTATAATGTATGTTTCATTCTAGACAGTACTTGCAATCGCCAAAGTTATCTTTAATAAACAAAAATAAAATCTTACAATAAATAAAAATAAAATCTTACGGATGGGAAGTACTGTAGTATTATAAAAAAAAATTACTGTACACTTGTGTTGTACATTACAGTAAAAATATTTCCCTTAACCAAGATAAAACTGCATTATTTGCATTTTTAATATATGCTGATAAAAAAATGGCAAGATTCTCGAGTCCAGCAACCTATCAATATATAAATCATATATTTTTAAAAGTATATAGAAGCAATAAGAATAAATGTATAGGCTCATAACCCTTACAATCATAATATACTTGGCTACACAACTAGTAATGTTCTCAATTCTAAAACTACGTGTACTGCAGATGAAAACCTATAAACACAGTTTACACAACAGATAACAAAAAATCAATACAACCTTATATTCATTAACCCTTTTACCCCCAGGCTATTTGGAAATTTCCAACCCTTAACCACCAAGGGGTTAATTTTTTCCAAGCACATTTTGCAGTATATTTTTTAAAATTGCTCTAACAGCCTTAATTTTCATCATAGAGAGGTCAGGTTGGTCTTATTTTCTTGGAAAATACCTGAAGTTTCTCAAAAAATTATCAAAAATATGCAAAAAAAAAAAAAAAAATTTAAATAGCAGTTTTTTGCAAGGACGTACCGGTACGTCCATGGGGGTAAAGGGATGAGTTTTGTGAAACGTACCAGTACGTCCTTAGGGGGTAAAAAGAGTTAATTACAAGATATGGAAAAGACATGTTTCAAAACTGAAGTCTCGTATTGCGCATGTGCCCTCAAAGTTTTTACACTACTATCGTACATAGAAAAATAGTTATCGTTTCTCTATTCCCAAGTTGAACTGAAATCTGGCGTTGGCACAATCTAACATAGGTGTCAGGAGCATTATATCTGCCTTTGGTATTTCACAAAAGTATATCCTTGACATCATCATTACCAGTACAATTTGTGCACTCACAGATTGAAGACTTAAACACACCCTGGTGAAGGTACAGCACTAAACTTTTGACCACTTGAAGAAAAATTAAAATTTAAAAGCTCTTCTAGGAAGATTGATGATAAAGTTAGGGAAGGAAAAAAGTATATAACCAACATCTGGGAAGATTATTTTATAAGTCATTATCATCCACACCTTGTCTCTAAACTAAACCATCGGAAAGAAATACGCAACATTAGGAAAGAAAAAATACTTGATTCTCCATGAAAAAACGAACCTTCAAAATTAAACTTTCAATATATACGTATAACCAACATCTGGGACAATTATCGTATAAATCATTACCGTCCACAACTCATCTCTAAACTAAACCTTCGGAGAGAGAAAAACGCAACATTATTTGATGATTCACATTAACCCTGGCTAAGTCATTGACACTAAAATCAATAAATCTATTGAGCACAGAAAACTTTTCCTGCAAAAGGCAAGACTCTGGAATAACAAGCTAATATGTACTGCACTTCAAGAACCAGATATGTTGTTGATAAAAAATAAATATCTACTGCACTGACAAACATAAAAAAATATATGGTATACGTAAAAAGTATATAAATACTATACGGTGTTATGAACTAAAAATATAAGGGAGAGATAACGATCAAAAGTCTATTTACAAGAAACTCTATAAAATTAACGCACTGGTTCTCGTGCAAGATTCAATGGCAGACTATTGTTCATCTAAGTTGTGCCTCAATGATGAATTATTTTTCTAATATCTTTACTTCTATTTCAAGGTATAACTTACAGATTAAAGTTATACATCGGGAATCTCTCTTGAAAATACCTTTATTCTTTTATTTTTTCTATGAACCTCCCCCGATCATATTGCCTTTTCACCACAAGCTTGGTTTAATCAACCTTTACCTATAAAGTTCTAAATTTACAATTTTCTCCTTTTTATTGTGAATAGTCTTTATCTGTTTAAAGGCTTAAAGGCCACTCATGAATGGCAGAGGCAAAGGAGAGTGACATTACCCTATGAAGTAGGACAATGCCCTAGAGACTGACCATATATGCATATGATCAGCGCCCAAGTCCCCTCTCCACCTAAGCTAGGACTAAGGAAGGCCAGGCAATGGCTGCTGATGACTCAGCAGATAGACCTATAGGCTCCCTCAAACCCCTCCATCCTTGCTCACAAGGATGGTGAGGTTGCAGTGACTAAAGAAACTAACAAGTTTGAGCGGGATTCGAACCTCAGTCTGGCGTTCACCAGTCAGGGACGTTACCACATCGCCAACCACAACCCTGTAATCCTAAATACCAATCCTTTGCTATTTAAAAGGATTATCTACGGAAGATAATCCCTATAAATAGCTACAGGTTTGTATCGGTTGGAAAAATTCAAATTACTTTTAATTCTGTCGTATTGTTATCACTATTACGAAGAATGGCTTTTAGCAATGTCCTTTTGAGTCCATCATTATGCCTTTTTCAATATTAATCTTACCCGATAATCATGTAGCTGTCAACTCCGTTGCCCGACAGAATTCTACGCACGGGATACGCCAGCGATCGCTATACAAGAGGGGGGTGTACTCACCAGCGCCACCTGTGGCCAGGTACTGCAGTACTTCTTGTTGACACCACCTCAATTTTTCCTCTGTCGTGCTTCCGGCAAGACCTACATGGATACGCTTATAATTTTGGAGTCTTTGTTCACGGTTTTGGTTTAGTATTGCTCTGAGATTTCAGCTTTCGCTATACAGGAAGCTTTTCCCTTAGCTTAGATAGCTTTTGGATTAATTTTGATTATTGGTATAACGATCTTTAGCTTTATTTTGGAATCCCCCTTGACTGTTCTCTGATTCAAGATGTCCGACCATTCTCAAGCTCCTCCCCAAAGACGATGTAGGACTTGTATTAGGCGGCTTCCGAAGGCCTCGGTTGATCCTCACACCGTTTGTTCCGACTGTAGGGGAAAATCCTGTCAGTTGGAAGATCGATGTGAGGAATGTGCCGGACTTTCGGAACTTGATTTTATTCGATTCCTCAAGTATACCACTAAGTTAGAGAGAGAGAGAGTTAGGAGGAGTTCGGCTCGCTCTTTACTTTATTCCTCCCCCCATGATCCTCAACCTTTTCCTCCCCCTGTAGTGGCTACCCCCGAACCTACTATTAGTGCTCAGCCTGATATGTCGGATGTTTTACGTGCCATTCAGGCTTTAGGTGATAAGGTGGAGTCGGTAGTGAGTGACCACAAGTTCCTCTTGGCAGACGTCAAGGAACTTAAAGTGAAAAGTGCAGTGGGAAGTGGTAGTGCCAGTGCTGTGCCTAGTGCTAGTGTCAGTGTCAGTGTTGCGTGTGAGGATACTTCTGTGCGTGCCAGTCGTCCTCCCAGTCCGGGACCTCTTGCAAGCTCCCAAGCCCAGGGGAGAAGCAATGTCGAAGGGCAAAAGGGTTCGGCAGGCCTTGATCGGCGCACAGTAGTATCCTCAGTGGTTGCGGGCATATCTTATAGAGATCGTCACTTCCACTCTCAGACGATTGAGCCCTTAATTTCCTCGTCTGCAGAAGATTTTTCTGGGAGAAAACGCTGGACTCAGGTCTCAAGACCTCTTAAGCGTAAAGTCCAGACCGCGCGAGTCCAACAGCCAGGGTGTAGCCATTGGGCTAGCTCGGACTCGCCGCAGTCATCATGTGACTGCACGCCTCCTAAGAGAGGTAAGGCGATGCCTCAGCAGACCTCAACTTCTGTTAAAGCTTTGCCTCAACAGACCTCAACTGCTGTTGATCCTAAGATGGCTTTGCTGCAGACTATGCAGTCGCAGCTTGCGGTGTTGATGCGGGAGTTTCAGGCAGAGAAGGTTACACCTCCTCCTGCGAGCGCTCCTCCTCCTCTGCGCAGTCCAATCTGCCAGACGTATGAGGTTGAGGTTCCTCAAGCTACCTCCATGCGTGAGCTGCCGCGTTGGGAGTTGCCAGATACCAGCGCTGTGCAGCAACCTCCACTTTCCTTGAGGCAGGAGCCTCTTACCACGCAGCAACCTCCTCAACAATGGGGGCAGGAGCCTTATGCTTTACAACCTCCTCTACCCTTGAGGCAGGAGTATCTTGCATTACAACCATCCTCGAGGCAGCAACCTCTTGAGGTACGACAACCTCTACCATCCTTGAGGCAGCCACCTCAACTCTCGCAGCAGCCACCTCCACTTTCCTCGAGGCGAGAACCTCAACTCTCGAGGCAAGCACCTCAAGAACCTCAACTCGTGAGACAAGAGCCTCTCTCTGCGCAGCCACCTCAACCCTTGAAACAAGCGCATCTCTTGAGGCAGGAACCTCATGCTATGAGTCAGCCACCTCAACGCATGCATCTGCCACTTTCTCCTCAGCTTGAACCTCTTCCCATTCAACTTGAACCGCAGTCTAGGCAGCATGAGCCTCATGCTTTACTACAGTCGCCTCTCACCACGCTTGCTCCTCAGACCTCCGCAGAACCTCCTTCATCCCAGCCTCATGACTTTGTCATTACCAGCCCTCATCCTCTTCAACAGAGACTTGAGGATGAATCCGCAAGTGCGCATGCACCCGCTCTTCAGGATTCAGCCATTCAACAGACCGCTTTAACTTTACCTCTCGCTTCTCAACCCTCAGGTGATGAGGTTTCTGAGGATGAAGCTGCTCACCTGGATGATCCTTCATCTGACGTGGAGGAACCCAAGTCATTGCCACCCTCCATCGACTTTCGCAAGGTCCTGGCTCTGTTCAGAGAGCTTTACCCGGATCACTTTGTTTCTGCTACCCCTCGCTCTCCTCCATCCGAGCTCTCTCTAGGCATGCAACCTGTTAAGTCTGCCTACACTAAGCTCGTCTTCGCTAGATCTTCAAAGAGAGCTTTGAGAATGTTAGGGGATTGGTTGCAGTCCAAGCAGCAACTGGGAAAGACGTCTTTTATGTTTCCACCTCCTAAGCTGACGTCTAAGGCGGGCGTCTGGTATGCCACAGGAGAGGAACCAGGCTTGGGGGTCCCTGCCTCTGCCCAAGCTGACTTCTCAAGTTTGGTTGACTCTCCACGAAGGTCGGCTATGAGACGCTCTAAGGTCTGCTGGACCTTTTCTGACCTGGACCACTTCTTGAAGGGAGTCTTTCGCGCCTTTGAAATTTTTAATTTTCTCGACTGGTGCCTGGGGGCCTTGAGCAAGAAGACTGCCCCATCTGACAAAGACTCGGCCATGCTGATCATGTCCTGTATGGACAAAGCAATTCGCGATGGTTCCGGCGAACTTGCCTCTATGTTTGTATCGGGAGTCCTCAAGAAAAGGGAACAACTTTGCTCCTTCCTTTCCACTGGTATTACCTCTTGCCAAAGGTCACAGTTACTTTTTGCTCCTCTTTCTAAGTTCCTGTTTCCCGAGGATCTTATCAAGGAATTGTCTGCGGCTCTTATTCAGAAGGACACGCATGACCTTGTGGCCTCTTCAGCACGGAAGGCTAAGGTTGCTCCTTCAGTTCCTAGAACTTACCGCACCCCAGTGGCTGATACTCCTGCTACCAGATTTATTCCGCCCTTTCGTGGCAGAGCCCCCAGCCGAGGAGGTACCCGCCCAGACGGTCACAGGGGCAGGTCCAAGAAAGGTACCAAGTCTTCGAAAGGCAAACATTGACTCTCATCCTCTCCAGACAGCTGTAGGAGCCAGACTCAAGATCTTCTGGCATGCTTGGGAAAGAAGAGGTGCAGACGCCCAGTCTGTCAAGTGGCTAAGGGAGGGTTACAAGATACCATTCTGCCGCAATCCCCCTCTGACCACTTCTCCCATCAACCTCTCTCCCAACTACAAGGAAAAGGACAAGAGGCTAGCGTTACATCAAGAGGTGTCGCTCCTGTTACAGAAGGAGGCAGTGGTGATAGTCCGGGATCATCAATCCCCGGGCTTCTACAACCGTCTCTTTCTGGTGGCCAAGAAGACAGGAGGTTGGAGACCGGTGCTGGACGTCAGTGCGCTCAATGCTTATGTCACCAAGCAGATGTTCACTATGGAGACGACGAAGTCGGTCCTAGCAGCGGTCAGGCAGGAGGACTGGATGGTCTCGTTGGATCTGAAAGACGCTTACTTTCACGTCCCCATTCATCCAGACTCCCAACCTTTTCTGAGATTCGTTTTTGGAAAGGTTGTGTACCAATTCCAAGCCCTGTGTTTTGGCCTAAGCACGGCACCTATGGTGTTTACGCGACTGATGAGGAATATTGCGAAATTCCTCCACTTGGCGGACATCAGAGCCTCCCTTTATTTAGACGACTGGCTGTTAAGAGCCCCCACAAGTCGTCGCTGTCTGGAGAGTCTCAATTGGACTTTGGACTTGACCAAGGAACTGGGTCTTTTGGTCAACTTAGAAAAGTCCCAGCTTATTCCTTCCCAAACCATCGTTTACCTGGGAATGGAGATTCGGAGTCAAGCTTTTCGGGCTTTTCCGTCGGCCCCAAGAATCAACCAAGCCCTAGAGTGCATTCTGAGCATGCTGAAGAGGAACAGATGCTCGGTGAGACAGTGGATGAGTCTAACAGGGACCCTGTCATCGTTAGCCCTGTTCACCGAGTTAGGGAAACTCCACCTCCGCCCCCTTCAATTCCATCTAGCAGCTCACTGGGACAAGAATATGACACTCGAAGCGGTCTCTATTCCTGTTACCAAAGAGATGAAGACTACTCTCATGTGGTGGAAGAGCAACATCCTTCTCAAGGAGGGTCTCTCGTTAGCTGTTCAGACCCCAAATCTTCATCTCTATTCGGACGCATCAGACTCGGGCTGGGGCGCGACCTTGGACGGACAGGAATGCTCGGGGACATGGAACAAGGAACAGGAAACTCTTCACATCAATTGCAAGGAGTTGTTGGCAGTACATTTGGCCTTAATGAACTTCAAGTCCCTCCTGCTAAACAAGGTGGTGGAGGTGAACTCCGACAACACCACAGCCTTGGCATACATCTCCAAGCAGGGAGGGACTCATTCGATGAAGCTGTACGAGATAGCAAGGGACCTCCTCATTTGGTCAAGAAGTCGAAACCTCAAGCTGGTAACGAGATTCATTCAGGGCAATATGAATGTCTCGGCAGATAGCCTCAGCAGGAAGGGTCAAGTCATCCCCACAGAATGGACCCTTCACAAGGACGTGTGCAACAGACTTTGGACCTTGTGGGGTCAGCCAACGATAGATCTGTTCGCCACCTCCATGACCAAGAGGCTCCCATTGTACTGTTCCCCAATTCCAGACCCGGCAGCAGTTCACGTGGATGCTTTTCTGCTGGATTGGTCCCATCTCGATCTTTATGCATTCCCGCCGTTCAAGATCATCAACAGAGTTATTCAGAAGTTCGTCTCTCACGAAGGGACACGGCTGACGTTGGTTGCTCCCCTTTGGCCTGCAAGAGAATGGTTCACAGAGGTACTGCAATGGCTGGTCGACGTTCCCAGGACTCTCCCTCTAAGAGTGGACCTTCTACGTCAACCTCACGTAAAGAAGGTACACCCAAGCCTCCACGCTCTTCGTCTGACTGCCTTCAGACTATCGAAAGACTCTCTAGAGCTAGAGGCTTTTCGAAGGAGGCAGCCAGAGCGATTGCCAGAGCAAGGAGGATTTCCACTCGTAGAGTCTACCAATCCAAGTGGGAAGTCTTCCGAAGCTGGTGCAGAGCCAATGCAGTTTCCTCTACCAATACCTCTGTAACCCAAGTTGCTGACTTCCTGTTACATCTTAGGAATGTTAGATCTCTTTCGGCTCCTACGATCAAAGGGTACAGAAGTATGTTGGCATCAGTTTTCCGCCACAGAGGCTTGGATCTTTCCTCCAACAAGGATCTACAGGACATCCTTAAGTCTTTCGAGACCTCTAAAGAACGTCGCTTGTCCACTCCAGGCTGGAATCTAGACGTAGTCTTAAGGTTCCTGATTTCTCCTAGATTTGAACCTCTCCAGTCAGCCTCTTTCAAAGACCTTACTCTCAAAACTCTTTTCCTCGTCTGCCTTGCAACAGCCAAAAGAGTTAGTGAGGTTCACGCCTTCAGCAGGAACATAGGATTCACATCCGAAACAGCAACATGTTCCTTACAGCTCGGGTTTTTGGCAAAAAATGAACTTCCTTCACGTCCTTGGCCTAGATCGTTTGAAATTCCTAGCCTCTCCAACATGGTGGGTAACGAGCAAGAGAGAGTTCTTTGCCCTGTCAGAGCTCTAAAGTATTATCTTAAAAGGTCAAAACCTATACGAGGACAATCAGAAGCCTTATGGTGTGCCATCAAGAAACCTTCGATGCCTATGTCCAAAAACGCAGTTTCGTATTACATAAGGCTTCTGATTAGAGAAGCTCATTCTCACATGAAGGATGAAGACCTTGCTTTGCTGAAGGTAAGGACCCACGAAGTGAGAGCTGTAGCTACTTCGATGGCCTTCAAACAGAACCGTTCTCTGCAGAGTATTATGGATGCAACCTATTGGAGGAGCAAGTCAGTGTTTGCATCATTTTATCTCAAAGATGTCCAGTCTCTTTACGAGAACTGCTACACCCTGGGACCATTCGTAGCAGCGAGTGCAGTAGTAGGTGAGGGCTCAGCCACTACATTCCCTTAATCCCATAACCTTTTTTAACCTTTCTCTTGAATGCTTTTATTGTTGTTTTTGGGTTGTTACGGTAGGCTAAGAAGCCTTCCGCATCCTAGTTGATTTGGCGGGTGGTCAATTCGTTCTTGAGAAGCGCCTAGGTTAGAGGTTGTGTAGAGGTCCTTTAGTATGGGTTGCAGCCCTTTATACTTCAGCACCTTAGAGTTGTTCAGCCTCCTAAGAGGAACGCTGCGCTCAGTAAGGAAGACGAACTTATTAAAGGCAGAGTAATGGTTCAAGTCGACTTCCTTACCAGGTACTTATTATTTCATTGTTATTTTGAATAACTGATAATATGAAATACGGGATACTTAGCTTCTTGATATACATGTACACTGGTTTTCACCCACCTCCCTGGGTGTGAATCAGCTACATGATTATCGGGTAAGATTAATATTGAAAAATGTTATTTTCATTAGTAAAATAAATTTTTGAATATACTTACCTGATAATCATGATTTAATTGACCCACCCTTCCTCCCCATAGAGAACCAGTGGACCGAGGAAAAATTGAGGTGGTGTCAACAAGAAGTACTGCAGTACCTGGCCACAGGTGGCGCTGGTGAGTACACCCCCCTCTTGTATAGCGATCGCTGGTGTATCCCGTGCGTAGAATTCTGTTGGGCAACGGAGTTGACAGCTACATGATTATCGGGTAAGTATATTCAAAAATTTATTTTACTAATGAAAATAACATATTTATTACAATGTATATAGGCCTGTTGTATTTATTTTTACCTTCCTTTGCTGGTAATTTTGATGATGTAGAAGGATGTTTCTAGAAAGAAGGTTAAGCTTCTTGGCTTCTTGATTATTGAGGAAATGATGACTTCTTCCTCTTCAGATTTTGTTTTTGTTATAACATATGATGTTAGTCTTCCTCTTTCCTAATGTTATTCCTACATTAAGGGGTCGGAGGTCTATATTTACGGCGTTTTACTATGCGTTTTACTATAAACGAAACCTTAAAACATGGCATTTGAGTTCACCAGCTCAGACCGACAAGTTTAAGCTGACATTATCCATTTTAAAAATCACATCCTATTTACCAAGGTACTTCCCCCAATTTTGGGGTGTAGCTGACATCAAGCAAAGGAATAAATGGGGACCTTTCCTCTCTCTGCTCCTCCCAGCCTGACGAAGGATTCAGCCGAGTTTGGCCAGTACTGCTAGGTGCCACAGCCCACCCTCCCCCGTTATCCAAAACAAATGAAGTTTCATACGCTGAATGCCCTACTGCCGCTACCTTCGCTATCACCAAGGCGACTGGAGGAAGTAGCAAGGCCTAAAATCATGTCTTTTAAAAAGATAATTTGGCTTCATTAAAGCATTTTTTAATTTTGTTTTCCATGTTTGTTATATTGGGATTTTAAGGCCAATTACTTCTTTTGCGGTAGCTCAGAAATACATTTCGGCATCAATGACCTTCGATGTCAGGATGCCAGAAAACCTAGAATCAATCAATCAATCAAAAATTCATTTAATTCAGTCCCTAACCTGATTCCCCAAGTGGTATCTAGAAGCTTTAATGCACTAGAGTACTCACTCCTTTACCAAGTGCGTGTTCATCGAAGGGAGGAAAATGGGGACATTTTAACGTTTTACAGAAATAGGTTGATTAAACCAAGCTTCTAGAGAAGAAGCAATATGAACATCGGACAAACTAAAAATCAAGAAATTCTATCAAAATTCTGTTTTTCAAATCTTTCAAGTTTCATGACGCTAAACTGGGTATATAAAAATGTTCTCAAAACTACTTGAATGTGGCATATGTACATTACAGTTTTACATAGAAATTACATGCATAACTACTACAAAAATTAAATATATACATACACAGACTTTATCTATCTAAAGAACAAGAATTAATGACACTGGGGAAATATTTTCTAAAGATGCCATAGTTCTGGGTCCACCACACAAAGTAATGTATAAGCATAAAATTATGAAAGAAGAGGAAATACAGTACGCTAGAGTATGACACAGGATGTAACCAGGCCTGAAAGAAATATACATTTTCTTTAATCTAAATATAAAAACCCATTCATTACTTCGACATTCTTAACTTCCATTCAGACATTTTCATAAATCTTTCTTTAAAATATATACAATTTCCTCTTCCATACAAAACCTCGTACATCACAGGGTAAAAGAAAATGTTTATCGAGCGGGCGTAAGGTAAAATCGGCTCGCACTGTTTTGAAGAAGCTACGAACACCGTAACCCTTGAACGGGGAATTTCACTTGTAGAAACACTAACCTTTAACTACCGCTAAATCCCACCTACATAAAGACTAACCTTAATAAAAACAGAAAATATAAAATACGGTATTATCTACGTCACAATATTGTTCTACTGATATAATAACAACAGACTGTACACAGTTCGTACACCGTACACTTGCTACATACGTTATTTCCAGATACCAAACGCATCATGACGAAGAAGTTTATCATACGCAAGCCAGCATACAGTACTATGTCTTCTATTTGTGTTATGAATGAGTATCTAACTTGTAAGATAAGGCGCATCTGTAATAAATAGAAGGTACTGAATACAAAAGAGTGAGACCATGTGCCCCTCTATCTAGTATTTCTCGTTTCACTCCGAGTGTCAAAGAGTTACCGACATCGTAACGTTAACAGGATGTACAGCAAGACACTGGAATTCCTGACGCACCACGCTCTAAGGTAGTGCACCCTTTCACAATCTTAACCCTTTTACCCCCAATGCTATTTGGAACTTTCCAACCCTTAACCCCCAGGCTTTTTTTTTTTCAAGCACATTTTGCAACACAGTATATTTTTCTAAATTACTCTTAACAGCCTTAATTTTTGTCATAGAGAAGTCAGGTTGTTCTCGTTATTTTTGAAAATGCCTGAAGTTTCTCATAAAGTTGTCAAAAATATGCAAAAAAAAAAAAATGTAAAACAGTTTTTTGCAAGGACCCGGTACGTCCTTGGGGGTAAAGGGATGAGCTTTGTGAAACGTACCAGTACGTCCATTGGGGGTAAAAGGGTTAATGTGTGGCATGTAACCAAACAGATAGTGTAAGGAGAGATGGCCTCGGTGGTTGGCTGGGCTACAGAAACTCTCCACTCAGTAATGATATGTGACAAGGTGCACTTCTTCACGAGCGACGTGTGCCGGGAATTCCTGTCTCCAACTTTGCTAATAAAAAACTCAATTCTAAGATCCATTACCTCGCCTCAACTGGATTCTATTGCTTCATGAAGCCTCTAGGGGATCTGTAAAGATATAAACAGGTTAAATTGATTGCAAAAATTCTCCTTAAATTTAACTATAGTAATTAATCTCTTATCTATCATATTGTCTCGTCTTAATATTCTTGTACATTATTTACCAGCTTCTCTGATACTTAAATTTTACTGTTACCCTTTTCTGGACAGATGCATTTACAAAATATATTTTCAATGACCTGTAATAAGGAATATTACATAAATTAGATTAACATCACCACAAAGTTACGTAATCAATTTCTTAAGATACAGTAAATGGTTTCACTGACTAAATTTCTTGGCTATTATCCTTCAATAATTCAACCAGACACATAAGTTACTATTGCAAATTTCCACTTGAGTGAACCAGATTTATTCTTATATAAGCAATGAAAATTATAACAAGAAAAGGGGAAAATCAGAGGGGAAAGGATGAAAAATCAAAGATAGAAAACACTGAAGCTGTGGGAATTGGATTCTACCAGGAATCAAAAGTCAAACTTGAATTGTGCTTTACATTTTGCATCAAACACAGTCATCAGCAACAGTGAATCATACATGTTGATGCTCTGGACTGAGTACTATCTGATTCTTCATAACACAAAATCTAATAAGGGAGGGCATTAGAATACAGGTAGTCCCTGTAGAAAGGGACTTGTTGGTCTGGGCATTTTGAGACAAACTACCCTCAGAGGACAGGTATTCATATAGTTGCAAGGTAGACACTGGACTGAGGTTACCATCTCCAGGCTATAAAGCTCTGATATAAAGAGGATCCCACCTCTGAAGATGCTTAACCTTTTGGCCAAAAGCAGGAGACAGCCAGGAGTGATGGTGATAGAGAACCTCTATGGTCCGAAACAAATGGAACCGACACAATTTACTCGTCGCTCTTGTCAAATTCAGACCCACAAAAAATTTTTCTATTGAAGTTTTCGTTAATTTCCCTTATTTAAAATTGTTATTGTTTATCCATACACATTGTCCTCTAAGAAAATTAGCAATAGCCATGATAAAGCATAGAGGAAGGTTTTTAGAATCACAGTAGATGTAAGAAAGGAGATAGTAACTGTAAATTTGAAGATGACCCCTTAACCAACATTTCCAGAGTATGGCACATTATATCAACAACCTGCATGATTTTTAAAAATAAAGCCATTAAAGATGCTTATTTTGCATAAAGAGTGTCGTCTTTATCTACCAGAAAAGTAAGACCATCAAGGAAGTTGAGAAATTGTTGGCAGGTGATGAGCCTAGGAAAGATATCCAAACATTGTTGCTGTGTGGGAATACAAGTGGGGACTTTGAAGTCAAGCCTTTACTTCTTAACCATTCCAAAAATCCCAGGGTTTTCAAGACAAACAACGTGATATAAGAAAACCAATGCAGGATATAGAGTTCTAATAATAAGCCAGGGTAACTAGGCAGATCATTGAATGGACACAAAGAGTTTTTGCCCAGTACGGAAAAATACCTCCGGGAGAAACAGTTGCAACATAAGACCCTCATTGTCAAAGACAATGCACCTGCTCCTGGAAATAGAGAGTGAATTGTCAAGGGAATTTTTATTAATCGCAGAAAGGTTCCAGCCCCCAATACGATTCTTTCTCGTCCACTTAAAGAAACTATACATGAAAGGCCTTATTCAAAGGTGTTTCGAGATCACCTCTGGTAGACAGTTAACACTTGGAATAGATTTTGAAGAACCACTTCAACAATTTCCATGCTCTAAATCTCATCGACAAAGCCTGGGTGGAAGTGTCTTACAAAACAATGAACTCTAACAATCAACCTTTAAAACCTTTTATCCACTAGGCAGGTGGTTGATTGCTTTTGTTTGCAGAAACCCCTACTATTTCATCATCATCAGCATCATCTCCTACGCCTATTGACGCAAAGGGCCTTGAACACTACTATTTACCTTTCCATTTTTTCTCTTTATTTCTTTAAGTATGGCCTACAAAAAAGAACAAAGAAGCCTGTATTATTCACCTTCAAATTTAAAAGGAAGTATCAAATATTAAGATTTTTTTTACAAGATGGTTAAAAAGGAACATTGTATCTTTCCACTTTCTCCACTTCAAGGTTAACAGTAACTACAATAAAACAATCATCATCATCATCATCTCTTCCTACGCCTATTGACGCAAAGGGCCCCGGTTAGATTTCGCCAGTCGTCTCTGTCATGAGCTTCTAATTCAATACTTCTCCATTCATCATCTCCTACTTCATGCTCTATAGTCCTAAGCCATGTAGGCCTGGGTCTTCCAATTCTTCTAGTGCCTTGTGGAGCCCGGTTAAACGTTTGGTGAAGAATAAAACAATACTGTATTAAAAATGTATTACCTGTAAATACTACATAGAGCTGATGGGAAACTGATTACTGTAGTTCAATCATCTACATAACATTACGAAAGGCAAATACTGTATCTGAAAAAAAAATTACATACTTATGAAACTAACCTGATAATGTACGCAGTAACTGTACTTACTTTTTCGAGGCTTGATTTTTTCATAGCCGAAGTTCTGCCCTCTGTCCAATATAAGATCGCTGCCTTCCACATCGACTAACGTCTTCTTTCTTAAATAGTGGAAGTGATTCAGGGCGAAATTGTAAAATTCTTCTTCCAGTCGCATTACCTTTGTGAAAAGGAAAATATATTAGAGCACATAAATATGAAAATTCTCAAGTGCCACAAATTCTTTAAGTAACTAACTATACAGTACTTTAGACCCTTCTGTAAAATCATATAAATCCCACATTTCTAGCTAATATTATTATTAGCTAAGCAACAACCCTAGTTGGAAAAGCAAGATGCTATAAGCCCAAGGGCTCCAACAGGGAAAAATAACCCAGTGAGGAAATGAAATAAGGAAATAAATAAATGATATAAGTAATGAACAATTAAAATTGAATATTTTAAAAACATTAACAACATTAAAACAGATATTTCATATATAAAACTATAAAAAGACTCATGTCAGCCTGGTCAACATAAAAACATTTACGGCAAGTTTGAACTTTTGAAGTTCTACAGATTCAGCTACCCGATTAGGAAGATCATTCCACAACTTGGTCACAGCTGGAATAAAACTTCTAGAATACTGTGTAGTATTGATCCTCATGATGGAGAAGGCATTTCAGAATTAACTGTATGCAGTTTTAGAAAACTGAGATGGTAGTGAAACTAAATCAAAGTTTTTAATAGAAAAATTGAAAATGTTTCTAAAAAAAGGACTCAAATTCTTTACATTACTTTAGACCCTTCTCCTGCAAAACCCTTGCAATTCCACAATTATTTCCATGTTTTAGGAGACTGAGATGGTAGTGAAACTAAATCAAGGTTTTCAATAAAAGTCAATGTTTTTATAAAAATGATTAATTTCCTCTTCATTTTATTTTATTTACTTTTAACGAACAACCGTGCAAGTTTTTTCTTGCATTATCAAGTATCCTTGCAGCGAACGTATATATTTTTATGTGTAGGCCATCGAGCTAAAGTAAAAACATTAGATTCTCACCTTAGTATTTTGTAGTTTAGCAACAGTTTCCTCCGAAGGCAGTATTTTTTTCACAGTTTTCCGCAAATGAGATTTTGAGCCTGAAATGATGAAATGTGATGGTTTTCGTACAAAAATATGTTTTTTCATATTGAAACCCATTAATCACAATTTGCTATATATTTCATGAGATTTTTTTAATTGCGTCAATAATACTGAATAATTCAAAAGAAACAATGTCAAATGCCCTTATTATTATTATTATTATTATTATTATTATTACTATTACTATTATTATTATTTTTTCAATATTAAACTTACCCGATAATCATGTAGCTGTCAACTCCGTTGCCCGACAGAATTCTATGGAGGGATACGCCAGCTATCACAATACTAGAAGGGGGTGTACTTACCAGCGCCACCTGTGGCCAGGTACTATAGTACTTCTTGTTGACACCTCCTCAATTTTTCCTCAATACCTCTCTTCCTCCGCTTCCACTTGCTGCTCCACCAGTGATGCAACACTCGGTTGAGGTACAACAACCTCTCCCTTCCATGAGTCAGTCTCCTCAGCTCTCGCTGCAGCGAGCTCAACCCTCCGCAAGGCAAGCACCACAACACCTTAGCCTTGCGCCTCAGGAGCCTCAACTCGCGAGACATTTACTACGTTCTGCGCAGCCTCTACCTCATCGCTCTCCGCTCACACCGCAGGAACAGGAACTTGCTACTCCGCTTCCGCCATCCACTCAGCAAGCGCAACCCTTGAGTTCAGCCACTCATGCCAGGAGTCAGCCTCCTCCACCCATGCGCCTACCTTCTGCTTCTTTTGTTCAGCCTTTGCAGTCTGAGCCTCAGGTGTTTCCTCAACAGATTCTTGAAGAGGAAACCACTAATATTGTTGTTCCAGCTCGTTCTGACTCTGCTGTTCAGCATACCTTTCCGATCTCTTCGCTACACTCTGGTGATGAGGCGTCTGATGATGAGGCGGCACACCTGGATCCCTCATCAGACGTGGATGAATCCAAGTCTTCTCCGCCTTCTATTGACTTTCGTAAGGTCTTGGCTCTGTTTAGGGAGGTATACCCAGACCACTTTGTCTCTGCTATTCCCCGCTCTCCACCTTCTGAGTTTTCGTTGGGCATGCAGCCAGCTAAGTCTACCTATACTAAGCTAGTCCTAACAAGGTCCTCTAAGAGAGCGTTAAGGATCTTAGGGGAGTGGTTGCAGACTAAGCAACACCTTGGCAAGACTTCGTTCATGTTTCCTCCGACTAAGCTCACTTCTAAAGCGGGCGTTTGGTATGCCACAGGAGAGGAACCAGGCTTGGGAGTACCTGCCTCTGCCCAGGCTGACTTCTCAAGTCTGGTAGACTCGCCTCGTAGAACTGCAATGAGGCGCTCTAAGGTTTGCTGGACCTTCTCAGACCTTGATCACTTCCTGAAGGGTGTTTTTAGAGCATTTGAGATGTTCAACTTCCTAGAATGGTGCCTGGGGGCCCTCAGCAAGAAGACCTCCCCTGCGGACAAGGATTCTGCCATGCTATTAATGTCCTGCATGGATAAGGCCATTAGAGATGGATCTGGCGAGCTTGCGTCGATGTTTGTATCAGGGGTTCTTAAGAAAAGGGAACAGCTTTGTACCTTCCTTTCCTCCAGCATTACACCTTGTCAAAGGTCTCAACTCCTTTTCGCTCCGCTCTCGAAGTTCCTCTTCCCCGAAGAGCTGGTTAAGGACTTGTCTGCTGCCCTGATACAAAAGGACACACATGATCTTGTAGCCTCATCGGCTCGTAAGACTAAGGTTGCTACCTCAGTCCCCAGGACTTATCGCACCCCAGTGGCTGATACTCCTGCTACGAGGTTCATACCGCCCTTTCGTGGTAGAGCCCCCAGCCGAGGAAGCTCCCGTCCAGACTCTTCCAGGAGCAAGTCTAGGAAAGGTTCCAAGGCCTCTAAAGGAAAAAACTGACTCTCCGCATCTCCAGACAGCAGTAGGAGCCAGACTCAAGAGCTTCTGGCAAGCCTGGGAAAAGAGAGGTGCAGACGCCCAGTCTGTCAGTTGGCTGAGGGAGGGTTACAGGATTCCATTCTGCCTCAAACCCCCTCTGACCACATCTCCCATCAACCTCTCTCCCAACTACAAAGAAGAGGACAAGAGGCTAGCGTTGCACCAGGAGGTGTCGCTACTTGTGCAGAAGAAGGCAGTGGTTATAGTCCGGGACCATCAATCCCCGGGCTTCTACAACCGTCTCTTTCTGGTGGCCAAGAAGACAGGAGGTTGGAGACCGGTGCTGGACGTCAGCGCGCTCAATGCGTATGTCACCAAGCAGACGTTCACGATGGAGACGACGAAGTCGGTCCTAGCAGCGGTCAGGCAGGAGGACTGGATGGTCTCGTTGGACTTGAAAGATGCCTACTTTCACGTTCCTATTCATCCAGACTCCCAACCTTTCCTGAGATTCGTTTTTGGAAAGGTTGTCTACCAATTCCAAGCCCTGTGTTTTGGCCTAAGCACAGCTCCTATGGTGTTCACGCATCTGATGAGGAATATAGCGAAATTCCTCCACTTATCGGACATCAGAGCCTCCCTCTACTTAGACGACTGGCTGTTGAGAGCCTCCACGAGTCGTCGCTGTCTGGAGAGTCTCAACTGGACTTTGGACTTAATCAGAGAACTGGGTCTGTTAGTCAACATAGAAAAGTCTCAGCTCATTCCCTCCCAATCCATTGTGTACCTGGGAATGGAGATTCGGAGTCAGGATTTTCGGGCTTTTCCATCGGCCCCCAGGATAAGCCAAGCCCTAGATTGCATCATGAGCATGCTGAAGAGGAGCAGTTGCTCGGTGAGACAGTGGATGAGTCTCACAGGGACCCTTTCATCACTGGCCCTGTTCGTCGAGCTAGGGAGACTCCACCTCCGCCCTCTTCAATTCCATCTTGCAGCTCATTGGGACAAGGGTTTGACTCTCGAAGCAGTCTCTATCCCAGTCACCAAAGAGATGAAGACCACTCTCTTGTGGTGGAAGAACAATCTCCTTCTCAGGGAGGGCCTATCGTTGGCTATTCAGACCCCCAATCTTCATCTCTTCTCAGATGCATCGGACTCGGGCTGGGGTGCGACCTTGGACGGACGGGAATGCTCGGGAACGTGGAACGAGGAACAGGGAACGCTCCACATCAACTGCAAGGAGCTACTAGCAGTTCATTTAGCCCTGCTGAACTTCAAGTCCCTCCTGCTAGGCAAAGTGGTGGAGGTGAACTCAGACAACACCACAGCCTTGGCTTACATCTCCAAGCAAGGAGGGACCCATTCGAGGAGCCTATACGA
The DNA here is from genome assembly GCF_036898095.1 of Palaemon carinicauda. Lineage (NCBI taxonomy): Eukaryota > Metazoa > Arthropoda > Malacostraca > Decapoda > Palaemonidae > Palaemon > Palaemon carinicauda. The sequence goes on from NC_090753.1 coordinate 66,922,936, forward strand.
GATCGCAAGGGACCTCCTCATTTGGTCAAGAAGTCAAAACCTCACTTTGGTCACGAGGTTCATTCAGGGCAACATGAACGTCTCAGCAGATCGCCTAAGCAGAAGGAATCAGGTCATTCCCACGGAATGGACCCTCCACAAGAGTGTGTGCAACAGACTTTGGACCTTGTGGGGTCAACCTACCATAGATCTGTTTGCCACCTCCATGACCAAGAGACTTCCGCTGTACTGTTCCCCAGTTCCAGACCCTGCAGCAGTTCATGTGGATGCTTTTCTGCTGAACTGGTCCCATCTCGACCTTTACGCATTCCCACCGTTCAAGATAATAAACAAAGTCCTGCAGAAATTCATCTCGCACGAAGGGACACGGCTGACGCTGGTTGCTCCCCTTTGGCCTGCAAGAGAATGGTTCACAGAGGTACTTCAATGGCTAGTCGACATCCCCAGGACTCTACCTCTAAGAGTGGACCTTCTACGTCAACCTCACGTAGACAGGTTGCATCCAAACCTCCACGCTCTTCGGCTGACTGCCTTCAGACTGTCGAAAGATTCGCTAGAGCTAGAGGCTTTTCGAAGGAGGCAGCCAGTGCGATTGCCAGAGCTAGAAGGGTTTCCACTCGTAGAGTCTACCAATCTAAGTGGGAAGTCTTCCGGAGCTGGTGTAGAGCCAATTCAGTATCCTCTACCAATACCTCTGTGACCCAAATAGCTGACTTCCTATTACATCTTAGGAATGAGAGATCCCTTTCAGCCCCTACGATTAAAGGGTACAGGAGTATGTTGGCTTCAGTTCTCCGCCACAGAGGTTTGGACCTTTCTTCCAACAAGGACCTTCAAGACATCCTTAAGTCTTTTGAGACTTCTAAAGAGCGTCGTCTATCCACTCCAGGCTGGAACCTAGACGTAGTCTTAAGGTTCCTTATGTCACCTAGGTTCGAACCTCTCCAGTCAGCTTCCTTCAAGGACCTTACACTCAAGACTCTTTTTCTCGTCTGCCTTGCAACAGCTAAGAGAGTCAGTGAGGTTCATGCCTTCAGCAAGAACATTGGTTTCACGACCGAATCTGCAACATGTTCTTTTCAGCTCGGATTCCTAGCAAAGAACGAACTTCCTTCACGTCCTTGGCCTAGATCGTTTGAAATACCTAGCCTCTCCAACATGGTAGGTAACGAACTAGAGAGAGTTCTTTGCCCTGTCAGAGCTCTCAAGTATTATCTTAATAGGTCTAAACCTATTCGAGGACAGTCAGAAGCCTTATGGTGTGCCATCAAGAAACCTTCGAGACCCATGTCCAAGAATGGGGTTTCGTATTATATAAGGCTTCTGATTAGAGAAGCCCATTCTCACTTAAAGGAGGAAGACCTTGCATTGCTGAAGGTAAGGACCCACGAAGTAAGAGCCGTAGCTACTTCGATGGCCTTTAATAAAAACCGTTCTCTGCAGAGCATAATGGATGCAACCTATTGGAGGAGCAAGTCAGTGTTTGCATCATTTTATCTTAAAGATGTCCAGTCTCTTTACGAGAACTGCTACACCCTGGGACCATTAGTAGCAGCGAGTGCAGTAGTAGGTGAGGGCTCAGCCACTACATTCCCTTAATCCCATAACCTTTTTTTAACCTTTCTCTTGAATGCTTTTATTGTTGTTTTTATGGTTGTTACGGTAGGCTAAGAAGCCTTCCGCATCCTTTTGATTTGGCGGGTGGTCAATTCATTCTTGAGAAGCGCCTGGGTTAGAGGTTGTGTAGAGGTCCTTTAGTAGGGGTTGCAGCCCTATATACTTTAGCACCTTTGAGTTGATTCAGCCTCCAAGAGGAACGCTGCGCTCAGTAAGGAAGACGAACTTAAAAAAGAGGCAGAGTAACGGTTCAATTCGACTTCCTTACCAGGTACTTATTATTTCATTGTTATTTGAGATAACTGTTATATGAAATATGGGATACTTAGCTATCCTTTAATCTTGTACACTGGTTTTCACCCACCCCCCTGGGTGTGAATCAGCTACATGATTATCGGGTAAGTTTAATATTGAAAAATGTTATTTTTATTAGTAAAATAAATTTTTGAATATACTTACCCGATAATCATGATTTAATTGACCCTCCCTTCCTCCCCATAGAGAACCAGTGGACCGAGGAAAAATTGAGGAGGTGTCAACAAGAAGTACTATAGTACCTGGCCACAGGTGGCGCTGGTAAGTACACCCCCTTCTAGTATTGTGATAGCTGGCGTATCCCTCCATAGAATTCTGTCGGGCAACGGAGTTGACAGCTACATGATTATCGGGTAAGTATATTCAAAAATTTATTTTACTAATAAAAATAACATATTACTATTACTATTATTATTATTATTATTACTTGCTAAGCTACAACCCTAGTTGGAAAAGCAGGATGCTATAAGCCCAAGAAGCTCCAACAGGGAAAATAGCCCAGTGAGGAAAAGAAACACACAGAAAAGAAAATATTTTAAGAACAGTAACAATATTAAAATAAATATTTCCCATATAAACTATAAAAACTTGAACAAAACAAGAGGAAGAGAAATAACATAGAATACTGTGCCCGAGTGTACCCTCAAGCAAGAGAACTATAATTACAATTCCTGGGCTTATGTATGGATGGGAGGAAGGCATTAATGTATTTTGACTTGTAAAGAATGTCTTTATATTATAATTCGCCTTATAATATTGTTCATGGCAACCCATTAATCACAAGTTACCTATATCAATATGGGGACTTGGATTTTCATGTTTGCAGTTGAAGATAATTTTACGGTAAATAACAATTCTCGGTTAGTAGGTTGCTGTGAATATGAATGGAATTAAATTTCCTAAGAATATAATACTGTACTAAATTATTATTATTATTATTATTATTATTATTATTATTATTTTTATTATTATTATTATTATTATTATTATTATTATTATTATTAGCTAAGCTACAACCCTAGTTGGAAAAGCAGGATGCTGTATGCCCAAGGGCTCTAACAGGGAAAACAGTCCATTGAGGAAAGGAAATATATAAACCACAAGAGAAGTTTAAGAACAATAACATTAAAATAAATCTTTCATATATAAACTATAAAGACTTCAAAAAAGGACATGAAGAGAAATAAGATAGAATAGTGTGCCCGAGTATACCCTCAAGCAAGAGAACTCTACCCCAAGACAGTGGAAGACCATGGGACATAGGCTATGACACTAAATGATATATTAAACATTAAGAGAACTTGGAAAGCACTTTCAAAAGTTTTAAATTAGAGTAAAATTTATTACAACATTCTATAATTTCAAGCATGAGAAAAATTTAAACAGAAGCACTGAGTAATAAATTAACACAAAAGCTATGTTTCAAGGAAAGTGATTCTTATATTATTCTATTAATTACTAAACCATAATTACTGCCTCAGCCATAAGTCTACACCTACTACTATTTTTTTCTAAAGGGACATAGATAATTACATGTGATAATTTACACTGGAATAAGAATTTAAAAATATATACTGTGTATTTAACTTCAACTAAATATTATGCCTAACTACTGCTAGCGAGTTATGAGGTCCTTTGACTGACCAGACAGTCCTACATTGGATCCTTCTCTTTGATTAAGGTTCACTTTCCCTTTGCCTCAAATACACTGAATAGTCTGGCATATTCTTTACAGAGTCTCCTCTGTCCTCATACGCTTGACAACACTGAAATTACCAAACAATTCTTCTCTCAGGAGGTTTACTACTGCACTGTAATTGTTCAGTGGCTACTTTCTTCTTGGTAAGGGCAGAAGAGACTCTTTAGCTATGGTAAGCAGCTCTTCTAGGAGAAGGTAACTCCAAAATCAAACCATAATTCTCTAGTCTTGGGTACTGCCATAGCCTCTGTACCATAGTCTTCCACTGTCTTTGGATAGAGTTCTCTTGCTTGAGGGTACACTCGGGCACTCTATTCTATCTATTTTTTCTTCCTCTTGTTTTGTTAAAGTTTTTAGAGTTTATACTGTATAGGAAATATTTATTTTAATGTTACTGTTCTTAGTATATTTTATTTTTCCTGGCTTACTTTCCTCACTGGGCTATTTTCCCTGTTGGGGCCCCTGGGCTTGTAGCATCCTGCTTTTCCAACTAGGGTTTTAGCTCAGAAAGTAATAATAATAATAATAATAATAACTGGTTTACAGATAACTGAGATAGCTTAGCAAGTAATAATAATAACTGGTTTACAGATAATTGAGATATAAAAACCTAAAATTAATGCTGATCAGATATCAAAGCAGGAAATTAATCATACTATTTCTTATTCTCTTTTAGAGGCTGCTATATAACAAAAGAAGTATCTGTTAACCGTAACTATATAAATATTATAAGAGTAATAAAAAGTACTCACTGTCTCACCTGTATTATATAAATTTAAAGCACCTTTAAAAAAACGAGGAAGGGAATACTCCAATAACGCAACAAAGTCCTTGAGTTCTTCGGTGACTCCGACGAGGAAATAATTATGGACTAAGTTAAACTTGGCTTGCTCTAGGGCCCAATTTGATCCTGGTATCCTGAAAAAAAAAAAAATAAATCGCCTCGCATAAACTATTGTCAGAGAGTTCTCTCGTAAACTACGGCATACGATTTTGAATAATTATAAGAAGTAAATTGTTCTAAAATAAATATATCACAATAACATTACTAAAAATGGATAACTTTGGTTTATAAGTATTTAATTTTCTTGAAAATTGTGATTTGGTCATGAAATTAAATTTAGAAAAGCTGTAGATATGAAAAAGCAAAAAGGACAGCCCAGGAAATAATTGAAAAAGTGCATTAAAAATATCTGAACCAAGATGTACATGAAATAAAAACAAATGGAGAGAACTTTAAAAAGAACACGAAATAAGAGAAGGGAGAGAACTTTAAAATGTACATAAAATAGGAGAATGGAGAGAACTTTAAAAAGAACATAAAATAAGAGAATGGATAGAACTTTAAAAAGTACAAGAAATAAAAAAGAAAGGAGAGAACTTTAAAAAATACACAAAATAAAAGAATGAAGAGAACTTTAAAAAGTACAGTACATGAAATATGAGAATAGAGAGAACTTTAAAAAGTACACAAAATAAGAGAGAATGGAGAGAACCTTTAAAAGTACAAGAAATAAAAAGAAAGGAGAGAACTTTAAAAAGTACACAAAATAAGAGAATGGAGAGAACTTTAAAAAGTACATGAAATAAGAGAATGGAGAGAACTTTAAAAAGTACACAAAATAAGAGAGAATGGAGAGAACCTTTAAAAGTACAAGAAATAAAAAAGAAAGGAGAGAACTTTAAAAAGTACACAAAATAAGAGAATGGAGAGAACTTTAAAAAGTACATGAAATAAGAGAATGGAGAGAACTTAAAAAGTACACAAAATAAGAGAGAATGGAGAGAACCTTTGAAAGTACAAGAAATAAAAAAGAAAGGAGAGAACTTTAAAAAGTACATAAAATAAGAGAATGGAGAGAACTTTTATATAATCCCCCTGAAGGAACGACTGACGATGATGGGGACGACCCCACACAAAATTAAAATGAAGCTCGCTCACCAGCAGTCCGAATGATGGCCGCAGAAAAACGGTACCTGAAGCCATACGTGATTCACCGAGCAGTCGGCGTGTTCCAACGCAACACACTCGTCGAGAGTCTGCAGAAAGAAGTTAAAGTACTATTGAAACTAAAGCTGGTACAAAATTGAGGGCAGATAAATTAACACATTTAAATAAGAAGAGACCCTAATAACATTAACTCTTTTACCCCCAAAGGACGTACTGGTACGTTTCACAAAACCCATCCCTTTACCCCCATGGACGTACCGGTACGTCCTTGCAAAAAACTGCTATAAAGAAAAAAAAATTTTCATATTTTTGATAATTTTTTGAGAAAATTCAGGCATTTTTCAAGAGAATGAGACCAACCTGACCTCTCTATGACAAAAATTAAGGTTGTTAGAGCAATTTAAAAAAAATATACTGCAAAATGTGCTGGGAAAAAAATAACCCCTGGGGGTTAAGGGTTGGAAATTTCCAAAGAGCCTGGGGGTAAAAGGGTTAATGCTACTAAACCAAAATGGGCGAGAAAAACAAAGGAAAATATAATGATAGTTATCAAAGTATAACTTAAAGTAAACAATGAATTAGCAGCTATGAAACGGACTTAAGCGTAATGTACTTTCTGTAGTAACTGATATCCTTTCCACCCAGAAACTTACTAATCTTCCATTGGATATTAACCCTTTTACCCGCAGGCTATTTGTAAATTTCCAACCCGTAACCCCCAGGGTTTTTTTCAAGCATATTTTGCAGTATATTTTTTTTAAAATTGCTTTAAATGCCTTAATTTTCATCATAGAGAGGTCAAGTTGGTCTCATTCTCTTGGAAAATGCTTGAAGTTACTCAAAAAAATTATCAAAAATATGCAAAAAAAGAAAAAAAATTTAAATATGTTATTTTCATTAGTAAAATAAATTTTTGAATATACTTACCCGACAATCATGTAGCTGTCAACTCCGTTGCCCGACAGAATTCTACGGAAGGGATACGCCAGCGATCGCTATACAAGAGGGGGGTGTACTCACAAGCGCCACCTGTGGCCAGGTACTGCAGTACTTCTTGTTGACACCACTTCAATTTTTCCTCGGTCCACTGGTTCTATGGGGAGGAAGGGTGGGTCAATTAAATCATGATTATCGGGTAAGTATATTCAAAAATTTATTTTACTAATGAAAATAACATTTTTCAATATTAAACTTACCCGACAATCATGTAGCTGATTCACACCCAGGGAGGTGGGTGAAAACCAGTGTACAAGTATATCAAGAAGCTAAGTATCCCGTATTTCATATTATCAGTTATTCAAAATAACAATGAAATTACAAGTACCTGGTAAGGAAGTCGACTTGAGCCATTACTCTGCCTTAAATAAGTTCGTCTTCCTTACTGAGCGCAGCGTTCCTCTTAGGAGGCTAAACAACTCTAAGGTGCTGAAGTATCAAGGGCTGCAACCCATACTAAAGGACCTCATCACAACCTTTAACCTCGGCGCTTCTCAAGAAAGAATTGACCACCCGCCAAATCAACAAGGATGTGGAAGGCTTCTTAGCCGACCGTACAACCCATAAAAAGTATTCAAGAGAAAGGTTAAAAGGTTATGGGATTATGGGAATGTAGTGGCTGAGCCCTCGCCTACTACTGCATTCGTTGCTACGAATGGTCCCAGGGTGTAGCAGTACTCGTAAAGAGACTGGACATCTTTGAGATAGAATGATGCGAACACTGACTTGCTTCTCCAATAGGTTGCATCCATAACACTCTGCAGAGAATGGCTCTGTTTGAAGGCTACTGAAGTAGCCACAGCTCTCACTTCATGTGTCCTTACCTTCAGCAAAGCAAGGTCTTCTTCCTTCAGATGAGAATGTGCTTCTCTAATCAGAAGCCTGAATAGTAAGAAACTGAGTTCTTAGAACTTGGAAAAGAAGGTTTCTTGATAGCACACCATAAGGCTTCTGATTGTCCTCGTAAAGGTTAAGACCTTTTTAGATAGTACCTAAGAGCTCTAACTGGGCAAAGTACTCTCTCCAGTTCATTCCCCACCAAGTTGGACAGGCTTGGGATCTCGAACGACTTAGGTCAAGGACGTGAAGGAAGCTCGTTTAGCAAAAACCGAGCTGCAAGGAACATGTAGCCGTTTCAGATGTGAAAACAATGATCCTGCTGAAGGTGTGGATCTCACTTACTCTTTTAGCTGTTGTCAAGCACACGAGGAAAAGAGTTTTTAATGTGAGGTCCTAAAAAGAGGCTGATTGGAGAGGTTCAAATCTTGATGACATAAGGAACCTTAGGACCACGTCTAGATTCCAGCCTGGAGTGGACAACCGACGTTCCTTTGAGGTCTCAAAAGACCTAGGGAGGTCCTGTAGATCTTTGTTGGTGGAAAGATCGCAGCCTCTGTGGCGGAAAACCGCTGCCAACATACTTCTGTAACCCTTGATCGTAGGAGCTGAAAGGGATCTTACTTTCCTTAGATATAACAGGAAGTCAGCAATCTGGGTTACAGTGGTACTGGTTGAGGAAACTGCATTGGTCTTGTACCAGCTACGGAAGACTTCCCCTTGAGACTGATAGATTCTAAGAGTGGATGTTCTCCTTGCTTTGGCAATCGCTCTGGCTGCCTCCTTCGAAAAGCCCCTAGCTCTTGAAAGTCTTTCGAAAGTCTGAAGGCAGTCAGACGAAGAGCGTGGAGGTTTGGGTGTACCTTCTTTACGTGAGGTAGACGTAGAAGGTTCACTCCTAGAGGAAGAGTCCTGGGAATGTCGACCAGCCATTGCAGTACCTCTAAGAACCATTCTCTCGCGGGCCAGAGCGGAGCCAACCAACGTCAGCCGTGTCCCTTTGCGAGAGGAGAACTTCTGAAGTACCCTGTTGACAATCTTGAACGGCGGGAATGCATACAGGTCGAGATGGAACCAATCCAGCAGAAAAGCATCCACGTGAACTGCTGCTGGGTCTGGAATCGGAGAACAATACAACAGGAGTCTCTAGGTTATCGAGGTAGCGAACAGATCTATGGTTGGCTGACCCCACAGGGCCCAAAGTCTGCTGCAAACATTCTTGTGAAGGGTCCACTCTGTGGGGATGACCTGACCCTTCCGGCTGAGGTGATCTGCCATGACATTCATACCGCCCTGAATGAACCTCGTTACCAGCGTGAGCTTTCGATCTTTAGACCAGATGAGGAGGTCCCTTGCGATCTAGAACAACTTCACGAAAGAGTCCCTCCCTGCTTGAAGCTGTAAGCCAGGGCTGTGGTGTTGTCAGAGTCCACCTCCACCACTTTGTTAAGCTGGAGGGACTTGAAGTTTATCAAGGCCAGAAGAACCGCCAACAACTCCTTGCAATTGATGTGAAGTGTCCTTTGTTCCTGATTCCATGTTCCCGAGCATTCCTGTCCGTCCAAAGTCGCACCCCAGCCCGTGTCTGATGCGTCCGAGAGGAGAAGGCGGTCGGGTTTCTGAACAGCCAAAGATAGACTTCCTTGAGAAGAAAGCTGTTCTTACACCACGCGAGAGAAGACCTCCTCTCTTCGGAAACAGGAACTGAGACCGTCTCTAGCGTCATGTCCTTTATCCAGTGAGCAGCTAGATGATACTGAAGGGGGGGAGGTGGAGTCTCCCTAACACGATGAACAGGGCCAGCGATGAAAGTGTCCCTGTTAGACTCATCCACTACCTGACTGAGCATCGGTTCCTTCTCAGCATGCTCTGGATGCATTCTAGGGCTTGGAAGATCCTTGGGGCCGACGGAAAAGCCCAAAAAGCTCGACTCTGAATATCCATACCCAGGGAGACAATGGTCTGGGATGGGACGAGCTGAGACTCCTCAAAATTGACCAGGAGGCCCAGTTCCTTGGTCAGATCCATAGTCCATCTGAGAATCTCCAGACAGCGACGACTTGTGGGAGCTCTTAAAAGCCAGTCGTCTGACGGAGCCGGACACAAGATCATGGTACTGCTGCACAGTCTGTGAACTGTCAACCATGGGGAAGCGAGGAAGTACAGTGACAACCCGAAGCTGTCTAGACTGTCTGGGTCGTACAGACAACTCCTTATCGGGTTGTTGAGGTAGCCGCACTGCGTCACAACAAGTCACTTCTGCTGGTTGTTGAACGTCTTCCCAGTGACACACTGACTCCGTAAACAAAAAGATCCTCTAACAAGGACTAAGCTTGGACTGCATGTCTTGCAACACAGCTCAAGGTCTATGGGAGCAGGTGTGGTAACAGACGGGGTTAGCGACTGAAGTGGAACCATTACCTTCCCTGGGAGCATGTTATGCTTAAATAAAAGTCCATAGGAGGCTACGCAGCTAAAGGCTCCTCTCCAAATGACAGAGTCCTCAAGGGAATATCAGGAGGGAGAAAAGCACTTTCTCATCTACAGGGACCATATCCGAGAAAAGCTAAGTTCTCTCAGTGAGGGTTCCACTGGTGCAAAAGCAGCAGACTAGAAGGCAACGTTATGAAACTGCTTGACAGTCTAGTGAGTTGGCAACAACCAAAGATGTGTGACTGAGAAGAATGCGGTAAGGTATGCAGAGCATGTTGTATGCAGAGCATGCTGTATGCAGAGCATGCTGTATGCAGAGCATGCTGTATGTAGAGCATGCTGTAAGGTAAGCAGAGCGTGTTGCATGGCGTGTAACATTTCTCAGACTGTTTTGTTGATGAATTTGATAGCCAGCATGATAATCGTAGAATTAAGCTACACTAAATGTACTATAATCTACTTCACCTCAGGAAAGGGAAACTCGCCCTGTTGGCAACACTGCATTACTTCATGCATGCTTGCATGGGGTTTAATATCAACATAATATTACCTTACATTCATAACTCATGATTCATTTTTGTTTAGAAGATATTTTTGCCATATCTTGCGATTTGTTAAAAATATATTGCAAGGAATACATATATATTTTTATATAAGTAATACAAATAACCTCCATTATCATAATGTTTGTGTAGGCATACATGTATATGATTACAAATGCAAGTTATGAAAGTAATGAAGTGTTATTATTGTCATTTGTTATTCCCAAGTTGAATGGGAAGAAGCTCAAGTTGAGGAAAAAATGGCAGATGCATGCGTTGAGGTGGCTGACTCATAGCATGAGGTTGCTGCCTCAAGAGTTGCGCTTGCTGTAAGGGTTGCGGATGCGCAGTAGCAGGTTCCTGAGGAACGAGTTAAGGTTCCTGAGGTGTGAGCTGCGAGAGTTGAGGTAGCGGCTGCGCAGAACGCAGTTCTTGTCTCGCGAGTTGAGGTTCCTGAGCTGCTAGCCTAAGGAGTTGAGACTCTTGCCTTGAGGAGGGTTTAGGTCGCTGCAGCGAGTGCTGAGGTGGCTGCCTCATTGATGGAAGAGGTTGTCGTACCTCAAGAGATTGTTGCCTCGCTGGTGGAACCGCAAGCGGAAGCGGAGGAAGTAAGGCATAAGACTCCTGCTCCCATTGCTGAGGTTGCCTTAAGGAAGGTTAAGGTTGCTGCACAACGCTGGTAACTGGCAACTCAGAACACGGTAAGGTAGCCTGAGGAACCTCAACTTCGTACGCCTGGCAGACTGGACTGCGGTGAGGCGGAGCTCTCGCAGGAGGAGGCGGAGGTTGCTGCACACCGCTGGTAACTGGCAACTCAGAACGCGGTAAGGTAGCCTGAGGAACCTCAACTTCGTACGCCTGGCAGACTGGACTGCGGAGAGGCGGAGCGTTCGCAGGAGGAGGTGTAACCTTCTCAGCCTGAAACTCACGCATTAAGACCGCAAGCTGCGACTGCATGGACTGCAGCAAAGTCGTCTTGGGATCAACAGACGATAAGGTCTGTTAAGGCAAAGCCTTAATAGAAGATGAGGTCTGTAGAGGCATCGCCTTACCTCTCTTAGGAGGTGTGCAGTCACCTGATGACTGAGGAGAGTCAGAGCTAACCCAATGACTGCATCCGGGTTGTTGAACTCTAACTTCGTACGTCTGGCATAGGTCTGGACTTTACGTTTAAGAGGTCTTGAGACCTGAGACCAGCGTTTTCTCCCCGAAATTTCTTCTGCAGACGAGCAAAATAAGGGCTCAATCGTCTGCGGGTGGGAGTGACGGTCTCTGTAAGACACGCCCGCAACCACCGAGGATACTTCTGTGCGCCGATCAAGGCCTGCCGAACCCTTTTGCCCTTCGACATTGCTTCTCCCCTGGGCTTGGGAGCTTGCAAGAGGTCCCGGACTGGGAGGACGACTGGCACGCACAGAAGTACCCTCACGCACAACACTGACACACTTTGCGCTAATCACTTATCACTTTTGATTTTCTGTTTGCACTTATTTCACTGAACTCGAAACTTTAAGTGGTTTGTACCTGAAACACGCAATTCTATCCTTTCTCAAAAGTTAGTAATTGCGAAAACAGAATTACAATGTAACAGAAAAATCTAATGAAAGATAAATAATTCAGTGGCTGGAAAGAGACTAAACACTAGATCAAATAAACTACGTTTAAAATCTCTCACGCATAAAGCTTGAGAACAAGAAAAAAAACTCTAGAAACGTTTACCTTCTTCCCCTAAAGAGACTAGGGAGAAGAGCAAAAACGATAACAACGTTACTCGCTTGAACGAAACGTTTATCCTCCTCTTTCTCCCTCCGTCTCTATCTCTCTCTCTCTCTCTCTCTCTTGACTTAGAACCTGAGAGAAGAGCCCAATCATATATATCGTTAAAACATATTATTGTTAAAGGAAAAAACTGAAATATTTCCCAAAATGAAAAGTTCCTTTATTAGAATTAAAACCATTAAGTTAAGAAAGAATGAACAAAACGCTAGACACGGTTACTCTTACTGCAACGTGACACCGTGAAAATTCTCTCTCTATCGTAACGATAGAGCGCAAGTTGAACGTTCTGAACGTCAACAACTGCAGAGACAAAACAAAACGTTAGTTCAACTTTGAAAACAGTACGAGACTATCAAAGAAATTCTTTCAAAAACATTAAAATAGCATAATATGTTAACAGGTAAAACCGAAATGACGGGCTCAATGTTAATTAACTTCGGTACCAAGAAAAGACCGCCTACTATTAGGAAAGGTCGAATATAAACAAATATAAAAATTAATTTTAATAAGTTTATAATAAAAGGAAGTTAATCGAAGAGGCCTATAAAAGGCGGAGAGATATAAAATAAATCTATAACTTTTGTTAAGCAAAATTAAGAAAGAGAGTCTATACTCTCTTAGACACCAACACTTCCGTCTAAGGGAAGGGTCGGCCATTTAAAGGTGAAAGAGAGTTCATACTCTCTTCGTCACCATAATTAATCAAATTAATTCCAAAAGTTAGCTAAGCTAATAAAAAAACTTCCTGAATAGCGAAAGCTGAAATCTTAGAGCAATACTTCACCAAAAACCGTGAACAAGACTCCAAAATTATAAGCGTATCCATGAACGTCTTGCCGGAAGCACGACAGAGGAAAAATTGAAGTGGTGTCAACAAGAAGTACTGCAGTACCTGGCCACAGGTGGCGCTTGTGAGTACACCCCCCTCTTGTATAGCGATCGCTGGCGTATCCCTTCCGTAGAATTCTGTCGGGCAACGGAGTTGACAGCTACATGATTGTCGGGTAAGTTTAATATTGAAAAAGCAGTTTTTTGCAAGGACGTACCGGTACGTCCATGGGGGTAAAGGGATGAGTTTTGTGAAACGTACCAGTACGTCCTTTGGGGGTAAAAGGGTTAACATCAAATTATAAAAATAAAATAAAATTTAATCACTCAGGATAAGAAGGCAACCACAGTGCAAGAGAAAATGTAGAAAATGAGCAGAGAAAAGTTCATATATGCCAGAGGCAAATGACTGCTGTATAAGTTGTATTCTTAGAGGTAAAAACAGACTGACTCATGTAAACTGGTGGGTTTTATGTTAAAATCAAGAATCTTATCCTCTGCACACATGCACAAATAGTAACACTCTTCTACACCATACCATTTTGTCGCCCATTTTCTTCCTTATTAGATAAGGTCGCAGGTCATCCCCATAACGGATGAAGTAGTAATACGACACGAGGCGATCGAGCGGTTTCCTTATGATGTTTATATACAGCGGCTGTCGGCTGACACCAAACCTGCAATATGGAAAGTTACTGGTTAAAGATAAAATAACTTCTAACTTAAACATATTGTTTACGTTAGTTGCAATGCAAAACCCGTGAATTACTGAATAGTTGATTTTCTTCTTTGATTGCAAAAACGATTCCTTTACTCTTCTAAAAAAGGTACAATACCATCAGAAAAGAATTGAGTTTTTCATTTATAAGTAACTTTTAAATGTGTTCTTGCAAGTTTAGGTAAATATGGATATTTTCATAGGAGCATCAAATATATTGTCATTCAAAAGAACCTCTTTAGAACTTTACAGTACTGCAAATTGAACCCAATATCTTTGCCATATTTAACCAACATATTCACAGATACAGACTTGATATTTTCATCTAAGAGTTACTCTGAACTGTAGATAGTATGGTTTGATAATCTGATCTTGAAATATGGTTCCAGCAATTGCATATCTCAAGTTATAGCTGAAATCTGTTAAATGACAACTGAATTATGGTTCAAGCAATTGCATATCTCAAGTTATAGCTGAAATCTGTTAACTGACAACTGAATTATGGTTCAAGCAATTGCACATCTCAAGTTATAGCTGAAATCTGTTAACTGACAACTGAATTATGGTTCAAGCAATTGCACATCTCAAGTTATAGCTGAAATCTGTTAACTGACAACTGAATTATGGTTCAAGCAATTGCACATCTCAAGTTATAGCTGAAATCTGTTAACTGACAACTGAATTATGGTTCAAGCAATTGCACATCTCAAGTTATAGCTGAAATCTGTTAACTGACAACTGAATTATGGTTCAAGCAATTGCATATCTCAAGTTATAGCTGAAATCTGTTAACTGACAACTGAATTATGGTTCAAGCAATTGCACATCTCAAGTTATAGCTGAAATCTGTTAACTGACAACTGAATTATGGTTCAAGCAATTGCACATCTCAAGTTATAGCTGAAATCTGTTAACTGACAACTGAATTATGGTTCAAGCAATTGCACATCTCAAGTTATAGCTGAAATCTGTTAACTGACAACTGAATTATGGTTCAAGCAATTGCATATCTCAAGTTATAGCTGAAATCTGTTAACTGACAACGGACCTTTTCCAATAAAGGCCACAAATCCATAAAGCCCGAGATAGATAATACCAGAAGCCAATTTGACTCCCTGACAATGAATACAATCCATACTTCGGAAGAATTTTCCCCAAAATAGAATATAATAACTTGCTGAAATACTTCAAAAACACAATTGCCTAACAATGACTTGTTGCCTTAACCAATATTAGTTCTTAGTAAACTTTGATGAAAGGCTTCACTTACAAAATAAGCAAAGAGATACACAAGAAGATTTGGTGTATGAAAAGTCAGCATTTCAGGGACTCCAGACGTAATTTAAACTTCACTATTACAGGAATATCGTAGATGATATACCAAATTTCAAACAAAAGACCAAACTAGTTTATTTGTTATTTGCTTATCATATATCAACACCAAGTGAAAGAAAATAAAACAGTTTTCATGCCTAATATTCTATACTAGTTTATGACATACTGAATGCTTCGTAACAACAGAACGCCAATTGTTAACTATTTCTAGATCATTTTCCTCATCCACAATTCAGGACGAAGAAAGTAAAGTGTGGTGGAATTGCAACAGATCACTAACCTTTCTTAGATCATAGAAAAATCATCACAGGGAATCTAAGAATAATTTCCTAAAAGGTACTTGAGATTTTAAAAGCCTCAACACTTACCTATTAAAATCAAGATATGCAATGTGACCGTGATATATCCCAGGTTTTTTCTCTAACCAGTTTGACACGTTGTACACAAATCTCATCTGAAAAATATAGAGTTATAAATAATTTATTTTAATAAGGCCTTTCAAATTTACTTAAACTTATGGAATAATCTAGCCAGACCACTAGGTTAACATTTTCAATTCTCGAAGGGTTTGTTCTAGCTGTAAATGAAAAGTCTGATCTAATCTAAAACTAAATGGGGCTTTTACAAGTCTGGGTTTCTTACGCGTAAAGTTTCCAGAAATGATTTATGATAACCCCAGTTTATATAGTTCAATTGATTTGTGGAGAGAATCCACTGAATTATATCTGTATTCTTTACTAGAGGAAACAGAAGAACCCCTTCTCTTGGAATGAAAGCAGAAGAACCCCTTCTTTTGGAATGAGAATTAAGAAATCAAGCAGAAGGACCCCTTCTTTTGGAATGAGAATTAAGAAATCGACTGTAAAGAAATTAATTGCGACCAGAGAATCAATTAAAGTTCTTTCAGAAGATGGCCTTTTCTAAAGAGTGACTCTAACCAGAGGAGAGCCCCTTTTACACAGATATTCAGACATCTGTGTACAGACTCACAAAAAGATTTAAACTTGAAGGAGATGCTGGATAGCCTCGACCCGTGAAGTGCAAGGGACCGCAATGAGTGATAATTACTGCGTAGATGCAGCCGACAGAGAGGGCTAGCCTATACCAGTTCTCTCGGGACCTAAATTACGAGCATCATCAGATCGGGGTGCCATTCAAGCTGCAGCAATCCAGAAGTCGCCAAGGTTATCCTGAGAACTGACGTTTTCAAAATTGATTAGTCAGCAGATCGAGAAGGGAGGAAAGGCATATGCATCCAGGTTGTCACATGGGTGTTTGAATGTGTCCTACACACTGCCTATGGATCTGGAATGGGGAGCAGAACACCAAGTTTCCTGATCAACTGTATGGCAATTAGGTCGATTACCTTTGACCCCCAAAAGGGGAAGAATCCTTTCTGCCATGCAGGGAACTAGGGACCACTCTGTTCCTACAACCTGTCCCTGGTAACTGAGCATGGCTGCTACTACATTTCTCTAGCAAGGAATGTTCCATAATGACAGCTATATGGTACACGATCAGTAATATTTTGATTGTCGAGAATATAGAAAGGAAGTACAGTGAACCCTCGCTACTTCGCGGTTCGACCATCGCGGATTCACCACTTCGCGGATTTTTTCCATAACCCATATATATACAGTAATATACAGTAGGGTCCCGAATTAAGCGTGTTCGAATTACACGATTCCCCTTTTCCACGATCGCTATTTTTCAAAAATAAATTTTCTGTATCCACGAGGCTGTTCAAAGTTCGCGAGTCAAGCACTACAAAATGTATCAAATCTATAGTCTTTTTAAGTATATTGGTAGCCCTAAATACGGTGATTTATAATAAATGTTACAAAACAATATTAACATTACATTTCATTAACATAATTTCATAATGAATAGCCTATTTAAGGATAAAATTCCACATCAACAATGAAATCAACTGTTAACTGTGCGAGTCCAGCTGACAAAATGTAAACAGAAATGTGGTTACGTTCTCGGCAATCTTTATCTTTCTCCAACCTTACGATAATTGTAATGGTAGTGTTAATGATGGTATATTAAAGCATTATTTTTGTTTAGTACAGTATATTTAAAAGCCTTATTTTTCCCTCTGGGCGTTCAAGGTTTTCACGAGTAGACTGGGTTCGTTTATCGGCAGTGAATAGCCTAAACTTCGGTAACAAGTCGTCAATATTTTGTCATATTTTAAACAGTAGGCTATACATTTGATTTGCAAACATTGGTTTTGTAGAGTAGACGGTAAAATAAAATCTAGAGAGAGAGAGAGAGAGAGAGAGAAAGAGAGAGAGAGATTTGATGGCAGAAATCTCTCTCTCTCTCTCTCTCTCTCTCTCTCTAGATTTTATTTTACCGTCTACTCTACAAAACCAATGTTTGCAAATCAAATGTATACTGTTTAAAATATGACAAAATATTGACGACTCGTTACCGAAGTTTAGGCTATTCACTGCCGATAAACGATAACAAACCCTTTAATGCAAACTAACTGTATCCTTTGATATTCCTCTATATTTATCACGAATTCCTTCTATACCTCCTCAGACACTCTTATTTCAAATATCTAAATTATTCTTATCACAACTAACACCATCTAGTCATTTTCATTCCATTATATCTATTATTCCTCTGGATCTTATTCCCTTTCCTTATTCTGTTTATTCGATGGGATTCGTTTTTCCCTTTACCGTCTTTCAGAATCTATTTTTAGCCACTGGCAACCAAATCCCCCCTTCCCCCGTCTCCCCTGCGAGTCCACCCAGCCTATCTCATCACTCCCCCCCCCCCCCCCACCCTTCATCCTCCCCTGTTCTAGGTCTGTAACCTTCTGCGTCATAATCTCTCTCTCTCTCTCTCTCTCTCTCTCTCTCTCTCTCTCTCTCTCTCTCTCTCTCTCTCTCTCTCTCTCTCTCTCGTTATACAATACTTACAAATAGATGAAGAAACCAAAATCGATTTTCTTGAAGTGTCAATTAATTACAAAACGAAAAAATTATACCGTGTATACATCCATTTCCATCATAGCTTAAAATACGGTAACCGACTTCGTCCGCAAACCACTATTTTTTAGGAAACACCATTCTATTCCAGAAAATTTTTACTCTTTAAATGTCAATTGCGCTATAATAAAACATGTACTTATGTTGTAAAATTTCGGGTGTGTTTTAAAAATCGAGTATTGCTAACTTATTTTTGTTTTACTTTTGGCTGTGATCACATCAGCTGATGTCTAGCTTCCGCGCGAATACAATAACAAAGAATTGTTTACACCATTTCTTAACTTATTCAAACCATCTATACAGTTAATATTACATAAACACCAATGTGTTATAACCTATCATATTTATTGTTTAGTACTTTAAAACCATCCCCTCTCTCTCTCTCTCTCTCTCTCTCTCTCTCTCTCTCTCTCTCTCTCTCTCTCTCTCTCTCTCTCTCTCTCTCATCGAACGTTATAGCGGTAACCTAATTGTTCGGTGACTTTAAAAATAGGCCTAGTACTTTCTTCTTTACCTTTTTTGCATAGGGATCCATAATTGAGGTGGGTACAAGTTGACTTATAACTGAAGTTAGGAAAAGTATTTTGGATATGGAAAGGACAATTATCTTTCGCAACAGTTTAGAATTATCGTAAGTTATCACTCTGTCATTAGCGGCAGTTTGCTATTGTGGATTAAACGCATAAGGAAAAAAAAAATTTCCAGCTTTGCTACGAATTTAGGAATTTATATGGATACGGTAAGTAAAATATTTGTAATAACATAATGTTTACTAAATGTTTGTAATATCATTAGTTATGACTTAGATCATGTGTGTTTAATGCATTCGTTTGTTTATTATGATCGAAGATGGAGCGTAAACAAATGGAAGGTTTCCGTTTCAGGCGGCATCATAAAGAAAAAATTTCATAAATGGCATTCATTTCATTTATTTGAAAGTTCTAATAAAAAATAATTAGAACATTGGTAATAACAAATTCAACATATAATCTATACTTGGTAAAATTGCTGTCAATTCAAAAACACAGATGTATAAATGCGTCTGTTTCTTCGTTGTGATCAGAGTTAAACGTAAACAAAACATTGGTTGTCGTTTTCTATTGTGCTTTTTAGCGTGTTTAGGAAACGCATGATATAAAATCGCCTTTATTTTGATAATTCTGGATTTTCAATCATACAACAAGCTAGTCTATAGAGTGATGGTTTTGCTATTCACCAGTTGTATTATACAATAGATATGACAAACATTAAAATTTGTCTGTATTTTGGGTTGTGTTGTAACGGGAAATATATGGTGTTTACACCTATCCTGGTTATAATTTTAACCATTTTTCAAGTTATTAGAACTTTAAAGTATATTAAATGTTTTATTTATTTACAAAAACAATTTGATATTATAAAGAAATACAGTATAGTACAAAGAAAATATTGGAAATGGGTAGTAAACACATTTGAATAGGCAAATTGCTGGTTGCCATGGCCACAATGGAATTATTTCTGTTAGTTGTGT
>NC_090753.1:66945003-67010003 GCF_036898095.1 Palaemon carinicauda
GTCCTGCCTCCTATCACCTGTCGTTAACCAACTTCCTTGGTAATGATGGGAAAGGGAATTGCTAGCTGCTGACCCAGGATACTTCAGACACCACTGAAAGGGTTGCTCATGGAGTGACTAAAGTCAAAAGTAAATAAGTATGAGACAGCTGGGTGGGAAGGGGTCCTGCCTCCTATCACCTGTCGTTAACCAACTTCCTTGGTAATGATGGGAAAGGGAATTGCTAGCTGCTGACCCAGGATACTTCAGACACCACTGAAAGGGTTGCTCGTGGAGTGGCTAAAGTCAAAAGTAAATAAGTATGAGACAGCTGGGTGGGAAGGGGTCCTGCCTCCTATCACCTGTCGTTAACCAACTTCCTTGGTAATGAATCGACGGCCATTCCAGTTAGCACTTTAGTCATGGAAGGCTTGTAAATGCATAGGAACAAACCAACTTTGAAGGTGATAGTGATCAAGAAAAATTGAGGCAAAAAAGGTGATTGGGAGATAAGTCTAGACATGACAAAGAACCTGAATCAAGAAATATGATTGATTAACAATCTTAAGTTCAGGGTTTGATTTGACTACCCTTGCCAAACGTTTAAATAATATGACTGTATAATATGCTACGTAAACACAATAAACTTATAAAAGAATACACAGTATAGTACTGTACAGGGAATGAGAGGGTGGATGCAAGATAATTATCATTAAAATAAATTCCTTCCGTAAATTTAAATCTTCATTTGAACATTAAATTCCTTCTTAATTATTTTATTAATATACAAGCACTACGTGACGGACAACAATTTGAAAATGACACACGTAAAAGAAACATACCTGATCAGTCAATGACAAAGTGGGCATATTTTTTGTTGTGTTAATGTGCAAAACATTAAACTTATTTTTGGCACAAAGATCGTAGGCTAAACCTATGAAAGAGGTAGATCCAGTTTTTGGGACTCTGTTGTATATTATAACCAGGTTGTCCAGATCCAAGACGTTATCGACTGGTGGGACTCCGCGGAGTATAGACCCCAATGCAGCTGTTAGAAAAAAAAAAAAAAATTTCAAGAAGCAGCACTTGTACATTGTTATTATTATCATTACTTGCTAAGCTACAACCCTAGCAGGAAACCCGAGATGCTATAAGCCCAAGGGGTCCAACAGGGAAAATAGCCCAGTGAAGAAAAGGAAATTAGAAAATAAAGAATGCGGTCATTTCAAGAAGCAGCACTTTTACATATCTACAGTATTATTATTATTATTATTATTATTATTATTATTATTACTTGCTAAGCTACAACCCTAGCAGGAAAACCAAGATTCTATAAGCCCAAGGGCTCCAACAGGGAAAATAGCCCAGTGAAGAAAAGGAAATAAGAAAATAAAGAATGCGGTCATTTCAAGAAGCATTTCGTACATAACCCTTTTACCCCTAAAGGACGTACTGGTACGTTTCACAAAACCCATCCCTTTACTCCCAGGGACGTACAGGTATGTCCTTGCAAAAAAACTGCTACTTATATTTTTTTTTTTCATATTTTTTATAATTTTTTCAGAAACTTCAGGCATTTTCCAAGAGAATGAGACCAACCTGGCCTCTCTATGACGAAAATTAAGGCTGTTAGAGCAATTATGTTATTTTTATTAATAAAATAAATTTTTGAATATACTTACCCGATAATCATGTAGCTGTCAACTCCGTTGCCCGACAGAATTCTATGGAGGGATACGCCAGCTATCACAATACTAGAAGGGGGTGTATTTACCAGCGCCACCTGTGGCCAGGTACTCAAGTACTTCTTGTTGACACCTCCTCAATTATTCCTCGGTCCACTGGTTCTCTATGGGGAGGAAGGGAGGGTCGATTAAATCATGATTATCGGGTAAGTATATTCAAAAATTTATTTTATTAATAAAAATAACATTTTTCAATATTAAACTTACCCGATAATCATGTAGCTGATTCACACCCAGGGGGGTGGGTGAAAACCAGTGTACAAGATTAAAGGATAGCTAAGTATCCCATATTTCATATAATCAGTTATCCACAATAACAATGAAATAATAAGTACCTGGTAAGGAAGTCGACTTGAACCGTTACTCTGCCTTTAATAAGATCGTCTTCCTTACTGAGCGCAGCGTTCCTCTTGGGAGGCTGAATCAACTCAAAGGTGCTAAAGTATACAGGGCTGCAACCCATACTAAAGGACCTCATCACAACCTTTAACCTTGGCGCTTCTCAAGAAAGAATTGACCACCCGCCAAATCAACAAGGATGTGGAAGGCTTCTTAGCCGACCGTACAACCCATAAAAAGTATTCAAGAGAAAGGTTAAAAAGTTATGGGATTATGGGAATGTAGTGGCTGAGCCCTCGCCTACTACTGCATTCGTTGCTACGAATAGACCCAGGGTGTAGCAGTACTCGTAAAGAGACTGGACATCTTTGAGATAGAATGATGCGAACACTGACTTGTTTCTCCAATAGGTTGCATCCATAACACTCTGCAGAGAACGGTTCTGTTTGAAGGCCACTGAAGTAGCCACAGCTCTCACTTCATGTGTCCTTACCTTCAGCAAAGCAAGGTCTTCTTCCTTCAGATGAGAATTTGCTTCTCTAATCAGAAGCCTGATGTAGTAAGAAACTGAGTTCTTAGACATTGGTAGAGAAGGCTTCTTGATAGCACACCATAAGGCTTCTGATTGTCCTCGTAATGGTTTTGACCTTTAGATAGTACTTAAGAGCTCTAACTGGGCAAAGTACTCTCTCCAGTTCGTTCCCCACCATGTTGGACAGGCTTGGGATTTCGAACGACTTAGGCCAAGGACGGGAAGGAAGCTCGTTTTTAGCCAAAAAACCGAGCTGTAAGGAACATGTAGCCGTTTCAGATGTGAAACCTATGTTCCTGCTGAAGGCGTGGATCTCACTTACTCTTTTACCTGTTGCTAAGCACACGAGGAAAAGAGTTTTTTAATGTGAGGTCCTTAAAAGAGGCTGATTGGAGCGGTTCAAATCCTGATGACATTAGGAACCTTAGGACCACGTCTAGATTCCAGCCTGGAGTGGACAACCGACGTTCCTTTGAGGTCTCAAAAGACCTAAGGAGGTCCTGTAGATCTTTGTTGGAGGAAAGATCCAAGCCTCTGTGGCGGAAAACCGCTGCCAACAAACTTCTGTAACCCTTGATCGTAGGAGCTGATAGGGAGCTTACGTTCCTTAGATGTAACAGGAAGTCAGCAATCTGGGTTACATTGGTACTGGTTGAGGAAAACTGCATTGGCCTTGCACCAGCTTCGGAAGACTTCCCATAAAGACTGATAGACTCTGAGAGTGGATGTCGTCCTTGCTCTGGCAATCGCTCTGGCTGCCTCCTTCGAAAAGCCTCTAGCTCTTGAGAGTCTTTCGATAGTCTGAAGGCAGTCAGACGAAGAGCGTGGAGGTTGGGTGTACCTTCTTTACGTGAGGTTGACGCAGAAGGTCCACTCTAGGAGGAAGAGTCCTGGGAACGTCGACCAGCCATTGCAGTACCTCAGTGAACCATTCTCTCGCGGGCCAGAGGGGAGCAACCAACGTCAGCCGTGTCCCTTTGTGAGAGGCGAACTTCTGAAGTACCCTGTTGACAATCTTGAACGGCGGGAATGCATACAGGTTGAGATGGGACCAATCCAGCAGAAAGGCATCCACGCGAACTGCTGCTGGGTCTGGAATCGGAGAACAATACAAGAGGAGCCTCTTGGTCATCGAGGTAGCAAATAGATCTATGGTTGGCTGACCCCACAGGGCCCAAAGTCTGCTGCAAACATTCTTGTGAAGGGTCCACTCTGTGGGGAAGACCTGACCCTTCCGGCTGAGGCGATCTGCCATGACATTCATATCGCCCTGAATGAGCCTCGTTACCAGCGTGAGCTTTCGATCTTTTGACCAAATGAGGAGGTCCCTTGCGATCTCGAACAACTTCCTCGAATGAGTCCCTCCCTGCTTGGAGATGTAAGCCAAGGCTGTGGTGTAGTCGGAGTTCACCTCCACCACCTTGTTAAGCTGGAGGGACTTGAAGTTTATCAAGGCCAAATGAACTGCCAACAACTCCTTGCAATAGATGTGAAGTGTCCTTTGCTCCTGATTCCATGTTCCCGAGCATTCCTGTCCGTCCAGTGTCGCACCCCAGCCCGTGTCCGATGCGTCCGAGAAGAGACGGTGGTCGGAGGACTGAACAGCCAATGGTAGACCTTCCTTGAGAAGAATGCTGTTCTTCCACCACGTTAGAGTAGACCTCATCTCTTCGGAAACAGGAACTGAGCCCGTCTCTAGCGTCATGTCCTTTATCCAGTGAGCAGCTAGATGATACTGAAGGGGGCGAAGGTGGAGTCTCCCTAACTCGATGAACAGGGCCAGCGATGAAAGTGTCCCTGTTAGACTCATCCACTGCCTGACTAAGCATCGGTTCCTTCTCAGCATGCTCTGGATGCATTCTAGGGCTTGGAAGATCCTTGGGGCCGACGGACAAGTCCGAAAAGCTCGACTCTGAAGATCCATACCCAAGGAGACAATGGTCTGGGATGGAACGAGCTGAGACTCCTCAAAATTGACCAGGAGGCCCAGTTCCTTGGTCAGATCCATAGTCCATTTGAAAATCTCCAGACAGCGACGACTTGAGGGAGCTCTTAAAAGCCAGTCGTCTGACGGAGCCGGACACAAGATCATGATACTGCTGCACAGTCTGAAAACTGTCAATCATGGGCAAGCGAGGAAGTACAGTGACAACCCGAATCTGTCTAGACTGTCTGGGTCGTACAGACAACTCCTTAACGGGTTGCTGAGGTTGCCCACTGCGTCACAACAAGTCCCTTCTGTTGGTTGTTGAACGTCTTCTCCGTGACACATTGACTCCGTAAACAAAAAATCCTCTAACAAGGACTAAGCTTGGACTGCATGTCATGCAACACAGCTCAAGGTCTATGGGAGCAGGTGTGGTAACAGACGGGATTAGCGGCTGAAGTGTAACCATTACCTTCCCTGTAAGCATGTTATGCTTAAATAAAAGTCCATAAGAGGTTATGCAGCTAAAGGCTCCCTCCAAATGACAGAGTCCTCAAGGGAATATCAGAAGGAGGGAGAAAAGAACTTTCTCATCTACAGGGACCTTATCCTAGAAAAGCTAAGTTCTCTGAGTGAGGGTTCACTGGTGCAAAGCAGCAGACTAGAAGGCAACGTTATGAAACTGCTTGACAGTCTAGTGAGTTGGCAACAACCCAAGATGTGTTGAGAAGCATGCGGTAAGGTATGCAGAGCATGATGTATGCAGAGTATGCTGTATGCAGAGCATGCTGTATGTAGAGCATGTTGTATGCAGAGCATGCTGAATGCAGAGCATGCTGTATGCAGAGCATGTTGTATGCAGAGCATGCTGAATGCAGAGCATGCTGAATGCTGAGCATGTAGTAAGTAGAGCCTGCTGTAAGCAGAGCCTGCTGAAAGGAAAGCAGAGCGTGTGCATGGCGTTTAACATTTCTCAGAAATTCCATGACCAGTGCTAGAGTGCTTTATGCATGCTTGCATGGGGTTTAAACCATGGTATGCTGAACAGCAGAGTCAGAACGAGCTGGAACAACAACAGAGGTTTCCTCAACTTGAGGGAAAACCTGAGGTTCAGACTGCATAGGCTGAACAACAGACGGAGCAGAAGGCAGGTGCAAGGGTGAAGGAGGTTGACTCCTAGCAAGAGTTGCACCCAAGGATTGCACCAGCTGAGCGGAGGACGGAGGCGGAGTAGTCCGTTCCTGTTCCTGAGAGATGAGTGGAGCATGAGAAGGTTGAGGCTGCGCAGAACAAGGTAAAGTTCTAGCAAGCTGAGGCTCCTGAGGCGCAAGTGCATGGTGTAGATGAGCTTGCCTAGATGAGGGTTGAACTCGGTGCAGCGCTGGTTGAGCAGACAGACTCACGGAGGGGAGAGGTTGTTGTACCCCAACCGAGAGTTGCACCACTGGTGGAGCAGCAAGGGGAGGAGGAGGAAGAGTGTAACTCTCCTGATCCCAAAGCAAGGGTTGCCTTAAAGAAGGCTGAGGCTGAACAACACTGTGAACAGCAAACTCCGAAAGTGGTTCAACATCGTACGCCTGGCAGATGGTGCTGCGACCAGGCGGAGCAGGTGCAGGCTGGGCGAGCACAGGCGAAGCAGGTGCAGGCTGGGCGAGCACAGGTGCAGCGAGAACAGGTGGAGGGAGTGCAGGAGGTGCAACACTCTCAGCCCGACACTCACGCATCAAGTCCGAAAGCTGTGCTTGCATGGACTGTAGTAGAGTCCACAACATCATACGCCTGGCAGATGGTACTGTGATCAGGCGGAGCGAGTGTAGGAGGATGGAGTGTAGGCGGAGGCGGAGGAGCAACACTCTCAGCCCGACACTCACTCATCAAGTCCGAAAGCTGTGCTTGCATGGACTGTAGTAGAGTTCACAACATCGTACGCCTGGCAGATGGTGCTGCGACCAGGCGGAGCAGGTGCAGGCTGGGCGAGCACAGGCGGAGCAGGTGCAGGCTGGGCGAGCACAGGTGCAGCGAGAACAGGTGGAGGGAGTGCAGGCGGTGCAACACTCTCAGCCCGACACTCACGCATCAAGACCGAAAGTTGTGACTGTATGGACTGCAGTAGAGTTAACTTGGGGTCGGCAGACACTAAGTTCTGCTGAGGTAAAGCCTTAACAGCAGAGATCTGTTGTGGCAGAACCTTACTCCTCTTAGTCGGAGTGTAATCAACTGATGACTGAGGAGAGTCAGAGCTAACCCAATGACTGCATTCGGGTTGTGAACTTTAACTTCGTACGTCTGGCATAGGTCTGGACTTAACGTTTAAGAAGTCTTGAGACCTGAGACCAGCGTTACTCTGCCTTTATTTTCTCCCCTAATCTCTTCTGCAGACGAGCAAAATAAGGGCTCAATCGTCTGCGGGTGGGAGTGACGGTCTCGGTAAGACACGCCCACAACCACCGAGAATACTTCTGTGCGCCGATCAAGGCCTGCTGAACCCTTATGCCCTTCGACATTGCTTCTCCCCTGGGCTTGGGAGCTTGCAAGAGGTCCCGGACTGGGAGGACGACTGGCGCGCACAAAAGTACCCTCACGCACTAATCACTTATCACTTTGATTTCTGTTTGCACTTATTTCACTGAACTCGAAACTTTAAGTGGTTTGTACCTGAAATACGCAATTCTATCCTTTCTCAAAGTTAGTAATTGCGAAAACAGAATTACAATGTAACAGAAAAATCTAATGAAAGATAAATCAGTGGTTGGAAAGAGACTAAACACTAGATCACTCTAGAAACGTTTAGTTTCTTCCCCTAAAGAGACTAGGGAGAAGAGCAAAAAAAAAAAAAAAAAAAAAAAAAAAAGAAAAAAAAAAAAAAAAAAAAAAAAAAAAAAAAAAAAAAACGATAACGACGTTACTCGTACGCCTGGCAGGCTTGAATGAAACGTTTATCCTCTTTCTCCCTCCGTCTCTATCTCTCTCTCTCTCTCTCTCTCTCTCTCTCTCTCTCTCTCTCTCTCTCTCTCTTGACTTAGAACCTGAGAGAAGAGCCCAATCATATATATCGTTAAAACATATTATTGTTAAAGGAAAAAAACTGAAAAGTTCCTTTATTAGGATCAAAACCATTAAGTTAAGAAAGAATGAACAAAACGCTAGACACGGTTACTCTTACTGCAACGTGAAACCGTGAACATTCTTTCTCTATCGTAACGATAGAGTGCAAGTTGAACGTTCTGAACGTCAACAACTGCAGAGACAAAACAAAACGTTAGTTCAGCTTTGAAAACAGTACGAGACTGTCAAAGAAAATCTTTCAAACTCTGTGGCGGAAATAGCATAATATGTTAACAGGTAAAACCGAAATGACGGGCTCAAAGTTTATTAACTTCGGTAAAAGACCGCCTACTATTAGGAAGGTCGAATATAAACAAATATAAAAATTAATTTTAATGAGTTTATAATAAAAGGAAGTTAATCGAAGAGGCCTATAAGAGGCGGAGAGATATAAAATAAATCTATAACTTTTGTTAAGCAAAATTAAGAAAGAGAGTCTATACTCTCTTAGACACCAACACTTCCGTCTAAGGGAAGGGTCGGCCATTGAAAGGTGAACGAGAGTTCATACTCTCTCGTCACCAAAATTAATCAAATTAATTCCAAAAGCTAACTAAGCTAATATAGAAGTTTTCCAGTAAAGCGACAGCCGAAATCAAAGAGAAATACTTCACCAAAGTCGTGAAAATACTCCAAGAACATAAGCGTATCCCAGAACGTCTTGCCGGAAGCACGACAGAGGAATAATTGAGGAGGTGTCAACAAGAAGTACTTGAGTACCTGGCCACAGGTGGCGCTGGTAAATACACCCCCTTCTAGTACAGTATTGTGATAGCTGGCGTATCCCTCCATAGAATTCTGTCGGGCAACGGAGTTGACAGCTACATGATTATCGGGTAAGTTTAATATTGAAAATAAATAAATTATATTGCAAAATGTGCTTGAAAAAAAATAACCCCTGGGGGTTAACGGTTGGAAAGTTCCAAAGAGCCTGGGGGTAAAAGGGTTAATTATTATTATTATTATTATTATTATTACTTGCTAAGCTACAATCCTAGTTTCCTAGTTGGAAAACCAAGATGCTATAAGCCCAAGGGCTCCAACAAGGAAAATACCCAGTGAAGAAAAGGAAATAAGAAAATAAACTACAAGTAATGAACAATTGAAATAAAATATCTTGAGAAGAGTAACAATATTCAAATAAATATTTCCAGTATAAACTATAAAAACTTCAAAAAATAACAAAAGGAAGAGAAATAAGATAGAATGGTGAGTATGAGTGTACCCTCAAGCAAGAGAACTCTAGCCCAAGGCAGTGAAAGACTATGGTACAGAGGCTATGGCACTACCCAAGACTAGAGAACAATGGTTTGATTTTGGAGAGTCCTTCTAGAAGAGCTGCTTACGATAGCTAAAGAGTCTCTTCTACCTTAATGAAATATTTACAACAATTTTAAACTACTGTTGATTAGAGTAATCTTTGACCATTATTTTATAAAAGTTCTTAAATATAATTTACATATAGCATGCACTGTTCTCTCTTACAAGAAATTATCTCAAATACTAGAAGGCTTACTGTACCTCATATGAATCACGCAAGTCTATGAAATATAACTAATCTAAAATTAATTTCATCCTTATTATTCATAAACAATTAACATTATTATCATTTATTTATTATATTATTATTATTGTTATAGTATCATTAAAATTATTTCTACTACAGTATCATTATCATTATGAAAATCATATGCTTATTAATTTTGAACTGAATTTTACTTTAGTGAACCATCAATTTTCTCAGTGGTTAGGTCAGAGACCACATCAAAAAGCAAAAAACTGCAAATTATGGGTTTAGCAATTGTACAAACTCAGCCCCTGCTAAAGACGACCATTTTGAAGTGACTACTCAAGTAATGGTTTCTTATATAGTATGGGTTCATCACCCAAAAATATATGTCCCACTAAAAGTTAAGGTGCAATAGATGTAGGAATAGAGGTCACTTTGTCTAAGTGTGTAGGTCCACTCGGTGAATGCCCTAACTTTGGCTACCCTTGTTAGTGCTGCCTAGCCTGACTGTTTGGGACAGGCTTACAAGGATGCAACATTATAACTGAGTATACTGTACTTTTCTTCATAACAATGACGCTAAAGAGCTATAACGTTGCTTACAGTCACCAAAGGAATAAGAAGGCTGAATGATAAAGTGGGATAATTTGGAGTACAATTTCACTAGC
The DNA here is from genome assembly GCF_036898095.1 of Palaemon carinicauda. Taxonomy (NCBI): domain Eukaryota; kingdom Metazoa; phylum Arthropoda; class Malacostraca; order Decapoda; family Palaemonidae; genus Palaemon; species Palaemon carinicauda. Next base: position 66,954,809 of record NC_090753.1, read on the forward strand.
CCTAAAGTGTCATGTTTTGTATTGGGAAGAAGTGCTCATGGAAAGCATTAGTACATTCAAGTCAGTCAATGTTATCCCAAGAGCAAATACTCCGACGACTCGCAAGTAGCATCTCTTTGCCTTCTTGATTGACCAATCTGTGGATGAACTGGACTTATTGGAGGCCAATCTAAACCATACTTGCTTCCTATATGGCACAGAAGTTACAATTCCAAAGACCTTCGGTAGAAAAAACAGCTCAAAGGAGAAGTAAAGAAAACATACATACAGTAAAAAAAGAAATGAAAAAATTAAAACAAATCAAAATCATCATTCATAATGAAAATGCATTCAATTAGTACACCACACAAAGGCCATTTATATAAAAAATATATATATTTTTCTTCCTAAAGAGATAGATACTTACCGTGGGAGTGCATTACATTGCGTAAATGTGTTACTTCTGTGGCCAAGTGGAAATACATCAACATTGTGAACCCGCTCACTCCAATGGTTAGAAATACGAGGTACCGAGAACTCTTCAGGCGCGAACTATTCATATTGGAATTTTAAAAGCGTATCACAGTCTGGAATGGAAATTAAGTATGATAGATTAAAATGTCCCCTCATGAAAATGTATATGAAGAATTTCCTGTAAAGAAAAATAATGAAATAAAATTTAAAATTTTATATCAAGAATCTGCGATCACATCGTATACATAGAATGGGAATTAATGTATGTCAAATCCAAGAAAAAATAAATATTTTTTAAGATTAATTTGTATATTTTCTAACTGCAAATCTTTCGTCTTTTAAATAGGGAGACTTACTGGTTAGTGGGTTGGAAGTCCCCTAGAACAGAATAATTGGTTCTTTTTCTTCCCTGGAAATGTCATTATACATGGTCCTGTAATGATGGAATCATACTAGTAATTTCTTGTCCGAGGTTTTCGCCAGCCTTCAGCCGATGATAGCGAATGAAAGTGTTGTAGCATCGCACTACGATATCGCAGTTCGAGGAGCAAATGGGAAAAAGCTAAACGAAACCGATCAGCTGATATCATCATGGTGCCCAGAAATTTTCTAACCGTTTCAGTAATTTGTATTATCGGTATATTATTTGAATTGAAGAATTCTACAACTACCACAGGATGAACAAAGCTGATTTTTATTATCTCCTGAGGCTTGTTGGACCCAAGATTGCCAAGCAAAAGCATGTCCTGTTTGCAGCCGCCATCTTGACAATGGGTCTAAAATGGGCGAGCATCCTGTTTCGCTATGTGGCAAACTGGTAGATGCCAGGAGAACTCCACAGGAAGCCTCTCTGCTATGCAATGATGTAGGTCTCACTCCGACCCAACTGAGGGTGTCTTGCCCGCTATGTACTGTACTTGGATGGTATCGCTATGTTGTGAAATACCACCCTTGTTGTATTTGTATCCACTTTGTCAGATCGCAGAGAGGGACGAGACTGTGCCTGCCCCCTGTTTATTGACGTGAGCTATTATACTATACAGTGACGAATGAGAGCTTTATGATTAAGTGAGACTGGGAGCCCACGGTCCTGAAAGGGAAGTAAATAACCATCCCTAAGGACACTTTCTACTCACAATTCAGCTCCGTGTCTGCCACGTTGCGCAGTGGCATGACAGGCATTCCCCTATCATCGGCAGTGGGAGAGGGGGAATGCCAGGATCAGCGTTTCCCTCTTGATTTCTTTATCTCTCCAATGCTTTTCCTGAAAGCACCAGGATGGTCGGCTCATACTTTGCAAAGTATGTCACTGCACCTGACCACTGGTCAAGTCAAGAGATAGCTTGGAGGGAGGCCATGGCAGATAATTCCCTGGCCGCCGACTGAAAGGCCGAGAAGTATGTACCTTCCCCCTTGAGCTTCTCTAAACTGAGCAAAGTAGATGACGCAGCATGGTTTGGTGCATAAAACCTTCTCTGAGTCAAAAGTGGGGTGGGGGCAAGGGTTTTGTTTTTATTCAGCTGAATCCAAGGAATTCTCAAATCCAGATTTTATCGCCTCGAACCAGGGCCAAATCAACCAAGGATGGTCTTAACTTTCAAGGGCCACTGAAGTACCGATCAAGGACTGAGATTTTCTCTGAAGACGGCGTCAGGCTCACCTCCCCCAATCCACTGCACTCACGGATTAGTACGAGGATTAGGAGACCAACTTTAAGTTCCTCCTCGGGACTGAAGTTTTCTGTGAGGAAGATCTTGAGGTATTACTCGAACATGTAGGGAAAGGAGGGCGGAGTCCTCTATATCAACCGATCACGCACTGATAACACAAACATGAGCACCGGCACACCTTGGGAATGGGTACTGAACATTCCGGTACGAATTCTCTCTCGCACACACGTGGAGATATCGGTCAGTGAGTTACTTGACACCAGTTGATCGATCTTATTGAACTTTGAAGACTTCTTATGCAGATACTTTGGGCTAGAAATAGCAGCCTATTCAGGTTCATTCGAGGGCTCTCCGTTCAGCATGAGATGTAGCATAGCTTGTAGAAGCAGCACGTGCCAATACAGTAGTTCTTTCCTATGTGGCCTATTTTGCGGCATGCACCGATTCTCTCTATCTCTCCTATAAGTGATAAGAGAGAGATCGGGGAAAGATTGAGAGAAAAGGGGAGAATGAAATGTGATCACCTATATAACATTTTGAGACACCACCACAGGATGGATTGATTCTTAGTACCACACCATCCCTTCCTTGCACATATGGGGAAAGATTGTTTGCCAACTCGTACACGGCACCTATTGACCCGCCTTCTTGCACTTCTTCAACGATATCTTATACTGTATTTGTTCTTCTAGATGTCATAGCGTGAAGAACATAACAAATATGAGGCTAATTAGAAGGGAGAACTTGAAGTCCACCTTCTATTGAGTCATACAAACCATGTCTTCCTTTGAAGACAGAGGCCACAGGGAACTTTTTGATGCAGCAGGGACAACACTACCAGATGATATGCCCTTAGCACCTTTCCAGGCTTGAGAAGACACTGCATGGGTAGGAGGAGGATGGCCCCCCTCCATTTAAATACTGGCAGTAGTAAAACATTATTTCTTCAACGGAATATAGTACTAGTTTTGTCTAAAAATTACAATTTCTTTAGGTTCACCTTGACACTGTCTAAGGAATGCAAAATTCCTTAGGTTCGTGTAGTTATCGTAAGGCCGCACTTGTGAGGGAATGACAGAAACAGACATGAAGCCATGTACAATAGTATGCTGTTGATAACAGCAAGTTTGCTTGGAATACGGTCAACATTTACAGTTTAACCAGAAAGCAATTGCACATCCTTGTCTTTTTTTCTAATATACTTCAAACACAATTTTCTGCCAGAACATTTATCCAACCCGAAAGAAAAACCAAAAGATTAAAACAGCCCGATGAGTCACTAAGAAATGCTTCTGTATTAGCTTGCAACTGAAATCAAAATGAGCTTCAAAGGCTGTTGGGTGGTTGGGCTATTTTCCACCCACCAGTAACTACAACCACCTTGTTAGATTTTTAAACAGCTATTCCAGTTTTGCCAAAATCGTACTCCCATTGAAGGACTATGGTTTGTGTTTGTGTAGGAATAGGAACAAATAGAGTTGAGTCAGTGGGGTGTATGAATGACAGCAGCAACCTGTATGTATGATGACGGCCGACTAAGAATACTGCCGAGTAAGGGGGGTCGCTATCCCTCCCATTAGGTAAGTAGGTAAAGACACGTCTTGTAGGTTAGGTCAAGGGGGGGAAGTTTACTTCAATACGTTAATTAGTGTCCATTTTTAATGCACACAAGAGGACCTGGTCACTGATATACAAAGGCTCCGAGTCGGCCACTGAATCGTTAGCAAAGTAGTTTATTAATGACAGGTGGCACACGGGGTAAGACTTGCCCACCTGCCTCTCGCAGGATACGCTCTTTTAATATCAGACCCAGTACTCAGAAAGGTGGTTAGAGTAGGAAATTTAATTTAAAGGTCTCCTACACAAAAGATGCCATGGAACCAGTCCTGTTTTTATCTAAAATGTTAACCAGGAATGTTAGTTCCTGTAGAAGCTTTCTTTTGTCAAAGGCATCTTCAATGTGGTTTTATTATAGTTAGGGACAAATTTATTCGACTTCAATTATACCAGTTTTAGCGAGTGTGTAGTGGGGAACAAAGTAGTCGAACTGGTTGTTCAGTTTGTTTGCAGTTGAAATGAAGCTCAAATTTGGTTCATGTTATTTACTACAGGAGAATATATATTTTCTGTTTGAAACGTTTACCCGGGAGCCTTTGTATATCAGCGGCCAGTTCCTCCTGCATGCATATAAATGTATGACCACTAACCTAAACTTTCCCCCCAACCTAACCTACAAGCAGCGTCTTTACTTACTCACTTAACCCTTACCCTGTCGTATTCTTATTCAGCCGTATTCACACATACAGGTGGCCGCTATCATACACACACCCCGTTTCCCCATCCATAAATATAATTTTACCGAACTGGTACCGACTATGTTGAAGGGTAAAATCTCTACCAGTGCACCATCAACTAGTAAACAAAAATTTCATGTTCATCCCAACCTAACCTATGCTACCTTATTCACCAGGGAGGCGTCATCCACCCTGCATCCCGTACTTAATTAGGGGTGTATGTATATTATCGGCCACCTGTATGTATGATGACGGCCGACTAAGAATACGGCAGTGTAAGGGAGGGGGTGTATGTATGATAGCGGCCACCCTTATGTATGATTGTCTAAATTAGAATATGGCAGTGGGAGGGGTGTCACAGCGCCACCCTTTAGGTAAGTAGGTAAGGACACGGCTTGTAGGCTAGGTTAGGGCGGAAAGTTGAGGTTTAGTTGATGTCAATTTTTAATCCACATAGGAGGAACTGGCCGCTGATATACAAAGATTCCTCAGGAGGGCGTTAACCCCCCCCCCCCCCGCCCCAATTAGGTGAGTAGGTAAGGACACAGCTTGTAGGTTAGGTTAGGGTGATGAAGTTTATGCTAATTGGCGTCCATTTTTAATGCACGTGGGAGGAACTTGCTGCTAATATGGGTTCCCTTAATTATACTTTATTATACTGACCTGAATAATTTCATACGTAAAAGCCAAGGCTTGCATTTGATTAGGAGAATCATCCAATCCTTACCTTGCAAAGGCTACCCATGGTATAAGGTAACCTACCTTTTTTAAAAAGACCTGATTAAGTTATGCATCGCAAACTATCACCATCAACTCCATCTATTACTGAAATAAATCAAATTTCCATAATAATTGCTATGACGGCCCTATATTCCTATCAATAGCGTAGTAAACAATTCACCCTTATTTTAAAAGATTTTTATCGCCATGACTTCCCGTCGACACAGGGATTCTACATGAAATTCACGTGTTATATAGATATCCTGATAGGATATTACCCCCAAAACTAGTATAAACTCAGCTAAATGCTCACAATGAGATGAGGTACAGTACCTTAAGAAAAGTATTAGCTGCATAATATGAATACTTTTGTAAACATTACAACGTTCCAGTGAACTCATAAGCGGCGAGGAAAATATTACCTTTTGAATGCGTTCTCTTTGGATAGAATTTTTTCAGCTATAAATAAATCTACCTATAATGGATATATGAGTATAAAAAAGAGCTTTAATTATATATTATTTATTTTAATCAATAATTAAATACACTTTATATATTATTATATACTAATATTACCCTTATGAATATAAATTTGAGTAAACTTATTAAAAAAATTTAAAAGTACGGTGCCATTTACTGAACTGCGATGTTGACGAAATACCCTAAAGAATTGGGGTATATTATTTTGTAAATAATATAAATTAATACATTTATGTACATAAAATACTCCATGCATGTTTTACTTAAGCATTATATGCTAAGACACGTTGTAAATATACCTTTTAGTTCTAAAATTACTAACAGTGAAGTGACCAGTCCCTTTTTTTTTCTTTTTCTTCTTTTTATACACATTCCTCGCATACTTCTCAAGGGCTTGGGCGAGAACCCTCGGTACCAGTCCAGGAATGTTATATGTGAACTTTATAATACAATATAATCGTAGTAAAAATATTAGGAAGCAGAATCATAAAAGGGAGATATTTCTGTATGACAAAAATACCTTTTGGTTTACGAAAACAAAAAGTTTCTTGTTTGCATGGCATACCAACTTAATATTTTTATGTTGAACAGGCTTACGTAAGTCATTTTATAGTTTATATATCAAATGTCTGTTATAATGATGTTAATGTTTTTGAAATATTTTTATTTTAATTTATCATTACTTCTTATATATATTTATTTTCTTGTTTCCTTTCCTCACTGGGCTATTTTTCCTTGTTGGAGCCCTTGGGCTTATAGCATCTTGCTTTCCCAACTAGGGTTGTAGCTTAGCTAGTAATAATATTATTCATAATAAATGGGGTGGGTCACATTTTGGGTTTCAATTATATAGTGTTTACATAATCTTTTGACGGGTCAGACAATAGTACATTGGATCCTTCTCTCTGGTTATGGTTCATTTTCCTTTTGCCTACACACCCACACACACCGAATAGTCTGGCCTATTCTTTACATATTCTTCTGTCCCCATACAACTGACAACACATATTACTAACAATCCTTCTTACTACACTGTAATTGTTCAGAGACTCTAGCTATGGTAAGCAGCTCTTCTAGGAGAAGGACACTCCAAAATAAAACCTTTGTTCTCATATCTGGGGTAGTGCTATAACCTCTTGCTTTGTTAAAGTTTCTATAGTTTATATAGGAGATATTTATTTTAATGTCGTTGCTCTTCTTGAAATATTTTAGTATTTTTCTTTGCTTCCTTTCCTCACTGAGCTATTTTCCCTGTTGGAGTCCCTGGACTTATAGCAACCTGCTTTTCCAACAAGGGTTCTAGCTTAGCAAGTACAGTAATAATAATAATACATTACTTTATGGGGTGCTTTTCCTGGTACTATCGCACAAGGAATCTTTTTATCCTTACAGGACCTACAAGACATGTTTGTCCTATACATTCTATATGTATTTTAGAGTATCACACTGTATATTCTACATCTATTGTCAAATCCACACTATTGAAGCACTTTGAAAACAAAGAGAGTCTTCAGTTTCGTCTAGCATTATGGAGTTTTATGTAAAATGCATTAAGCTTAGCATTAAAGGCCTTTTCTCTAGCATAGAATCTAAGATTCTGTGAACTTTCCTGCTCTCAGGGTAAATGATTCTGCCTTCTTCTGCAGAGAGATATTTCTGACATTCCGGTATATTTTGTTCTTCCCTAATGTTATTTTAGGTAAGATTGTTGTCTCCTATTTTTTATCATTTATGTTATAATTGTTATCCTGTAAATAATATGATAAATCATTTCAGAAGACTGAGAAATTTGTCCCTTTTATTGTTGTTGCTATTATTATTATCATTATTATTATTATTATTATTATTATTATTATTATTATTACTGGCTAAGCTACAACCCTAATTTGAAAAGCAGGATTTTATAAGCCCAAGGGCTCCAACTGGGAAAATAGCCCAGTGAGGAAAGAAAATAATGAAATAAATTCCAAGAGAAGTTTAAGAACAATATTACCATTAAAATAAATTTTCATATATAAACTATAAAAACTTCAAAATAACGAGCAGAAGAGAAACATAATAAAATAGTGTGCCCAAGTGTACCCTCAAGCAAGAGATCTCGAAACCAAGACAGTGAAAGACCATGGTACAGAGGCTATGGCATTACCCAGGACGAGAGAACAGTGGTTTTATTTTGGAGTGTCCTTCTCCTAAAAGAGCTGCCTTCCATAGATAAAGAGTCTCTTCTTACCAAGAGGAAAGTAGTCACTGAACAATTTACAGTGCAGTAGTTTACCTCTTAAGAGAAGAAGAATTGTTCAGTAATTTCAGTGTTGTCAAGTACAGTATATGAGGAAAGAAGAAAATGTGTAAAGAATACGCCAGACTATTCTGTGTAAGTCAGCAAAGATGAAATGAGCCGTAACCAGAGAGATGAATCCAATGTAGTACGTCTGGCCAGTTAAAGGACTGTGTAACTCTTTATCGGTAGTATCTCAATGGCTGGCTGGTGCCTTGGCCAACCTACTACCTACAGTTTTTAGGGGAGTCTTACAACCCTCCATGACCACTCCCTACATTGGCTCTCCTTTTCTTAACCCCACATTCTTCTTCACTTCAAAGTGATCCCCAAAACTTTTTGACTTTGGGAAAACACCATTAAAATCTCCACCTTTGGTTCTTAGGCCTTGTTGGAATAATTTCATACTCAGCTTAAATTCTTTTTCATTTCTAAGCATTAACCATTTCCCCTTCTAGGGTTTATGGCTCCAAAGAAAAACATGCAAATTCTTTGCCTGTAGAATTGTGGGCTTGGATGATCACCCTGTGCTGTGTAAGCTTTTAACAATTGTTGCTTTATACACCTACACAAAAGGCCCATCAGCAGTGTTGAACACAGAGCATACACACCTACATAATTGTACTTCCTAGAGGTAATAGGTTGGCCAGGGCACCAACCACCCATGGGATACTACCGCTAGAGAGTTATGGGGTCCTTTGGCTGGCCAGACAGTACTACATTGGATTCTTCTCTCTGGTTACGGTTCATTTTCCCCTTGCCTACACATACACCAAATAGTCTGGCCTATTCTTTACATATTCTCCTCTGTCCTCATACACCTGACAACACTGAGATTACCAAACAATTCTTCTTCACCTGAGGGGTTAACTACTGTACTGTAATTGTTCAATGACCACTTTCCTCTAGGTAAGGGTAGAAGAGACTTTTTCTATGGTAAGCAGCCCTTCTAGGAGAAGGTCATGCCAAAATCAAACCATTGTTCTCTAGTCTTGGATAGTGCCACAGCCTCTGTACCATGGCCTTCCACTGTGTTTGATTTAGAGTTCTCTTGCTTGAGGGTACACTGTTCTATCTTATTTCTCTTCCTCGTGTTTGTTTTGACGTTTTTATAGTTTATATATAAAAGATGTAATCCATTGTTGTTGTTGTTACTAAAATATTTCATTTTGATTGTTTATTACTTCTCTTGTAGTTTATTTCTTTTCCTCACTAGGCTAGTTTTCCCTTTTGGAGTACTTGGGCTTGGGGCTTACAGCATCTTGCTTTTCCAACTAGGGTTATAATTTGGCTTGTAATAATAAACGGATTTTGAGCGAAGCGAAAAATCTATTTTTGGGTGAGATGGCCATGTCGTCCTGATGGAAGTTCCTATAGGGTAGCTTCCTTGGGTATATTACAACTACGGCAATATTCCCAGAGAATTTACCTTAAGGTACCCAGAATTCTAACTCCTGGAGCGAATATCCCTATTAAAAGAACCAGGGATATCGCGAAATATCAGAGGACGTATTCTTGACACGCCACATGGCAATCTGCACCCCGAACAGAGATAACACTTCGAAGGTGTCAATTGGCAAGAAAACGAAAACGAGAAAGAAAAAGGAGAGCCGCTCGCAAGGCTCTCTCTTCTCCCATTTCGTAAGCGTGCATTGCGCCGCTCACGGCGCCATCTGTATTCCTTGTAGCGATACACGAGGTGCTACAGATACTGTATGTAGGATGGGGACCTACAGCCCTTTCATAGAAAGGGAAGGGCGGGTCCATCAGGACGACATGGCCATCTCACCCAAAAATAGATTTTTCGCTTCGCTCAAAATCCGTTTTTTGGGCTCAAGCCATGTCGTCCTGATGGAAGTATACCAGAGCATTACTGTATCTGTGGATTCTCAAAACGTGCCGTACTCCCCGGAGGTATTTCCCTGGTCGACTAGACCTAGAGACCTAAGATGTTACCGTCATACATCTTTTCAACTAACCATAAACCATGTTAGAGCTTCCTGCCCCCTACAGGGAAGAGTCCTACTAGACTCTGGAAAAGTCTCGAAGAGTACATATACCTATGTATGAATAACAGGCAAGCCAATATAGTGGTCTTACCCTATATTATGTAAAGCATTGTTTGTAAAGAACCACTGCGTCAATATGAAATATCGACCAGTTCTCCGTTCAATACTGTATTGGACAAAGGTTTATATCCGAGTAGGAGGAAACTTGCATATCCGCCACCGTCCCCTTAGGGGATGGAGTCCTCCCGCTAAGGGAAAGCATAAACCAATGCAAAATTAGCTTGCATAAAGGAACAATCTATTAGAATTATCCTAGATAGATATACATAGAAAGAAAGCTCAATTATTATCAATAAATTGACACAGGTGAAGGAGACGCAAGGTTCGCCAGAACAAATTTATTGACAGACAATAAATAAACAGGTTAACAACAATTATATATATATAAGAGGAGGATAACCAAAAATTTAAGCATAAGCATGATAGTAAAAAGAAACTTGCTTATCTGAAAGAAAAACATTAGCCCCACTTTTAACATACCGAGGTATCAAAGTTGTAAAAGTCTGTACTGTATTACTAATCAGTCACATTAGCATTAGAAACACTCGGCACACATGTCTGCACTTATGCTAGGTTCACCTTTGAAAGTGGAACAGTCAACGTGGGCAACCCGGTGCCCTCACACTTAGTTTTTAGTGTGGATTCTTCGCCTTGACAAAGGCCACCCATTTTCTCCAAGATGACTCATATTGCCTTCTAGTAGATTTGCACTTATATTCCTCTAGGAAGTCTATGCTGTCTTTCGAAATCCCGAAACGCTTTCTCATCGCTAGGGAGAGAAAATCATGAGCTGCAGGGTCCGGGTATTCTGTAATGAAGCGCAGACAGTCGACTTCTGGACTCGCTGGGTCTGAACTGGATCTGGTAGCGGTAGAAACTAAAGCCGTGGTTCCAATGCCAGAGGGAACCACACGCTGTTCGGCCACTTGTGGGCCACTATTGCCGCTACTCCCTTGAAGGATCTCAGTTTGTTGAGGACCCTCAACAGAAGGTTGTGAGGAGGGAACAGATAGATCCTGGACCATCTGTTCCAGTCGAGGGACATCGCGTCCACTGCTTCCGCCAAGGGGTCCTCGTACGGGGACACGTACAGGGGCAACTTCTTGTTGTCTTTCGTCGCAAAGAGGTCTATCTGCAGTTCTGGGACTTGACTCAAGATGAAGGAGAACGATCCTGCGTCTAGGGACCGTTCCGACTCTATCGGTGTGAACCTGGACAGAGCGTCCGCTGTCACATTGCGGACTCCTTGAAGGTGAACTGCCGACAGGAACCACTTCTTTTCCGCCAGTCGAAAGATGGCCAACATCACCTGGTTGAGAGGTGGTGACCTTGATCCTTGTCGATTCAAGCATCTCACAATCACCTCGCTGTCCAGCACCAACCTTATGTGGATCGAGCGACGCGGGGAGACTTTCTTCAAGGTAAGGAGCACTGCCATAGCTTCCAGAAAGTTTATGTGAAATGTCTTGAATAGATTGGACCAAGTCCCTTGGGCCTTCTTCCGATGAGAATGACCTCCCCACCCCTCCTTCGAGGCATCTGTGTGAATAGTCAACGAGGGGGGGGTGGCTGAAGAAGTACCGACTTCTTTAGTTGTCTGGCTTGGGACCAAGGCCTGAGAAGAGTACGTAGACGAAGCGGAACTGGTCTTCTCAGATCTCTTCGCGCGTTTGATGCATAATTTCTCCAAACTCCGGTTGCATCCTTTAGCTGTGCTCTTAGCACCAGGTCTGTTACTGAAGCAAACTGGAGAGAACCCAGCACTCTCTCCTGTTCGCGTCTTGATATCCTTTCGGAATCCAGAAGTCTCTTGACAGAACCAGCTATCTCCTTCCTCTTCTTCGCCGGGATAGAGAATTGGTGTGACACTAGGTCCCAGTGGATTCCCAGCCACTGGAACTTTTGAGATGGAGAAAGTCGAGACTTTTTTCTGTTGATCTTGAAGCCTAGATACTCTAGGAACTGGATCACCTGCAGGGAAGCTTGCAAGCATTCTGTCTTGGATGCTGCCCACACCAGCCAGTCGTCCAGGTAGGCTACCACCTGAATTCCCTTTAGGCGTAATTGTTTGAGAGCTATGCTCGCAAGCTTCGTGAAGATCCTTGGGGCTATATTTAGCCCGAATGGCATTGCTCTGAAGGCGTATAGTCTTCGTTGTAGCTTGAACCCTAGGTAGGGGGAGAGTCGACGATTGATTGGAACGTGCCAATAGGCGTCTGACAAATCTATGGAGACGGTAAATGCCCTCTTGGGCAGTAAGGTCCTTATGTGTTGCAGTGTTAGCATCTTGAACTTGCAGTTCACTACGAACTTGTTGAGTGGCGACAAGTCCAGAATGACTCTGAGTTTCTCCGAGTCCTTCTTGGGAACACAAAACAGCCTCCCTAGGAATTTGAAGGACTTTACCCTTCGGATCACTTTTTTCTCCAACATTTCTTGAATGTACTCCTCCAGAACGGGGGTGGAGTGTTGGAAAAAACGAGGGCACGGGGGTGGAGTGCTGTACCAGCTCCAGCCCAGTCCATTCTTGAGTAGGCTGTGGGCCCAGGGATCGAAGGTCTACCGATCCCGAAAATTCTGAAGTCTCCCTCCTACCGGTATCATCTCACTTCGACTGCTGTCCTGAGGTCTTGCCTCCCTGACCGCGACCACCCTTGAATCCCCTTCCCCTTGAAGGGCGATTAGACGAGCCTCTGGCTGCTCCTCTAGGCTTTGCTCGAAAGGAAGTTGACTGCCCTTCGAACATTGGGTTAAATGCCGGAGACTGTGTCGACACGGCTTGAGGTACCCACTGGAATGTGGTCGGGGTTTGTGCCACCATCTGGGGCACTGAAGGCATAGGCAATTGCTGTTGCTGTCTAAATGGCTTGGCTGGCCGAGAGGGTAGCCTAGTCCTCTTAGTCTTCCTCTTTGGTTGGGGACCCTCATCCGGGGAAGACTTTCTCTTGATAGACAGGCCCCACTTCTGGAGAAGGTTTCTATTCTCCGTGGCGGCCTTATCAACAACCTCCTTGACCGATTCGCTAGGGAAAAGGTCTTTGCCCCAAATGTTGGAGGAGATTAGTTTCCTTGGCTCGTGCCTCACCGCAGCCAAGGCGAACACAAACTCCTGACAAGCTCTCCTCACCCTGACGAAGCTGTAAAGATCCTTCGTCACTGTGGCCAGATGAGTCTTGGCCACTACCATGAACATCTCATGGACCTTGGGGTCACTTGCCATCATCTCAAGAGTGGTCTGAAGAGACATTGAGGCAGCCAGTCTTTCTTTTGTCTCGAGCTCCCTCCGCAAAAGAAAGTCAGACAGCTTAGGGAGGTTCTCACCGTACTGACGTCCGGCAATGTCAGCCTCCAACTTCCCGACTGAGAAGGTAAGATGGACGTCCTTCCAGTCCTTGTGGTAAATAGGTAGGGCCAGCGACAAGGGTTTACACTCCTCCAAGGAGGGGCATGGCTTGCCAGCCTCGACTGCTTTTAGCACAGCCGCAAACCCTTTCTGCAAAAAGGGGAAGGCTCTAGCAGGGGAGGACACAAAGGAAGGGTGCTTCTTACTCAGAGCAGCCACCTTTGAGTTCGTGAAGCCCCTCTCTTTCATCGAGGATGAAAGCAAAGCTTGAGCCTTAGCATGGTCATCACTATGACCTCCTTCGGCTCTGTCTCCTCCTTTGAAGCTGGTTCCTTCCTCAAACGGACATAACAGTCCGGATACGACCCTTTGCTGGGCCAGAATTCCACCTCCTCTAGGGGAACTGAGCCCAACTTTTCCGACATGACGATCTTTCCAACCGTCATCGGCATGTGTTCAGCATATTTCCACGGGTTAACATCTGAGCACAAGGGAAGGTCTTTCACGTTGAGCCTCTTCTGGGGCCCACATGAAGCTGCAAGCTTCTGCATCTGCAGTTCCATTGCAGCCGCCTTCTCATTATTCTCCTTCTGCATCTGTTGGATCATTCCAACGATGGAGGAGAGGGCCTGTCCCAGCTCTACTGGGAGAGCAGACGAAGTTGAGGGAATAGGTTCAGGGACCTGAACCGGAGCAGCCGACACCTCATCGACCTCTTCCTCTTCCATGTCTGGAGCCTGATCTTCATTCTGGCCTTCTGCCAGGAGGTCCTCCTCCAGACGCTCAGACACGTCGGACATCCTGTCGTCCAACTGGATGTCCTGCAAGGCAACCGCGACTTCAGCATCCACCGGGATCTGAACTAGGGGGATCTCTTCTTGAGGCTGGGGAATCACTGCATCAGCTGAAGCCCTGGGGAAAAGGTAAGCCCTCATCTTCTCACTTGGAAGATAAGGTCCAGAGGTGTTCTTCTGGAAACCCCTTACCCAGGTACGAAGCTTCTCCCTTGCTATATCCCTTGACTCCGCCGTCCTAGGGGAATCAAAAGCCTCAACAACCAGGTTAGTGCACACGGTACATACCTGAGGGTCCCAATACCGGAGATCAACCTTGGAGACAGCGCATGCTGCGTGCCTCCTACATAACTCATGTCCGCAGAAGTTCTTGCTGCGGACGTTGCAGAAAACACTTCCGCACTTCGGATGGTCCTCCTGTAAAGAGAAGAAATTTCCATGAGTATCAAGTGAACTACGTATCACTGGATATGCACAGTTTAGCATAACAAAACAGAAAGGAAAGACACACACTTGTGTTTCCCGCACAGTCAATTGTTGCAACCTTCCAGATAATAAAATCGTATGGTTAATCTATCCTAGAGCAACCAATGAAAAATTTCCAGAGGAAACAGGTGTAGCTCACACCTAAGGGATGATTTTAAAATACCGGATAGTGGACAAGAAAGAACTCACTTTCTTTATCTGTAAGGCAACACCAAAGGGCTGTGCAAGACAACACAAAAATGTTGGAAAACACAGTGTTGTAACAATACTATACTACAGTTTTCTCCCTACAGTATATACTATACTGAAGAATACTGGTACAGTATAGAAGGTAATGTGCTGGCCGGCACTCACCATAACTAGCTCTAAAGTATACTACATAAGAGCTATAAGGCGGCAGAACGCTGGTTCAAATGCATGTGCCGGCCGGCAACTACACAAGGTACAACACTAGAAGAAAACAGAATGGATGCCGGGATAAGAGAGTGTACTACCTCAAAGCCCGGCAATCCGAAAGAGTGCTCATAAGGAAGGGGAGAATCTAATTCAGGCTTCCTGACCAATGCCATCTGGCTCTACAGACAAACATGGATGAGGGACCAAGGGAGGTCCGGGCAGCACTCAAAGCAGAAGACCTTTGCCGGCCGGCAAGGGACTGAGTCAACTCCACATCCTAACCTATGCTAGGTACAGATGTAGAATGACGGACAGTAATGTAACGGCTAGGCCATTACAGAGAAAAGAGGGGGAAGGGACGAAGAGGGTCCTACCAACCTTGCTTAAGTAATGAATCACCCGCAGCCAAGAAAACTCATCTTAGCCTAAGGGAGATCCGAGGAGGGAGGCCAGCAATACTTGCCAACCCCCACGGAACCAAAGCAAGGAAGGTGTTGCTATTCCCAGGGAAAGGATCTTATCCTCGCCACCGAGAACAGCAACAAAGGACTAGTCTGCTAGATCACAAGAAGAAGGAATCATCTCGTACAGAAACCTTCGAAAGTGACCTAAGGAGGCTAAGCCTCCTATGTCTGTGTCAGACTAGCGAGGGAGACTCCACCCCAAGCCAGACTAAAACAGACTCAGACTAAGAACTCTGATGTTCTGCCCCCTCTCTGAAGCCAGACTTACTGGAACAGGAAGGAACAGTAACACCCTAATATAGTTGTATCGAAAGTTAATTCAGATAAACCACTAGAGTTAAGCCCAAGGCTTAAACAGAGGGAAAGGGATTGCACACCTTCTCCAAAGAAAAGAGAGCAACCGGGGGGTATGAGAAAGTATACTAAGGCCCCATAGGCAACTTAGCCTAGGCGCCAAGAGAATCGATTACCTAAATCACCGAAACTCACTCGTATACTACCTTGGAAGAAATCAATATAATCTTAAATGTATAAAACTGCCTAAAGCTTCAATAAAATTTTAAAAACACTCGGAAATCCAAATATCATGCAGGAAAGTACTAGTGCCAAACGACTAGGCTACATGGTCTAGCGCAGGCCAGAATCGGCGAATACTTCGCCAAGACAAATAATACTAAAAGCATCGTAAAAGGAAATCCTATGTAAAGCTAAACAGCTAAAATTATTAAAGCAAACAGCCGGGAACGTCGCTCTGGCTAACTAAAACTCATACCTAGCGAGCGACAGCGTCCAGGACGCCTCCGGTAGGCAACAGCTCTTGTAACAAAGATTATTACTATTAATCACTTTAAAAATTACCAAGAGCCTACATTTATACATAAAAGAAATAATACTCAACTTATCAGAGGCAAACGAAGTTGGAGAAAGCATAATAAATTGATTAAATCCAAGATTTTGCGAGAAACACAGGAAAAAACACAGAGTTGTTAAGCTACGCAAAAAGGAATACAGATGGCGCCGTGAGCGGCGCAATGCACGCTTACGAAACGGGAGAAGAGAGAGCCTTGCGAGCGGCTCTCCTTTTTCTTTCTCGTTTTCGTTTTCTTGCCAATTGACCCCTTCGAAGTGTTATCTCTGTTCGGGGTGCAGATTGCCATGTGGCGTGTCAAGAATACGTCCTCTGATATTTCGCGATATCCCTGGTTCTTTTATTAGGGATTTTTGGGCTCAAGCCATGGCGTCCTGATGGAAGGTTCCTGTTTGGTAGCTTCCTTGGGTATAAGACTACTAAGATATTCCCAGAGAATTTAACCACAGGTTATCACAGAATTCTAACTTCTGGAGCGAGTATCTCAAAGGTTTCCCTTTAAGACATCGTAATACAACAGGGGACACGCATGTCTGGTCGTGCCACATAGCTATCTCCACCCCGAACAGAGTTAACGCTTCGGTGTGTAAGGGCTGAGAATAGCTGGGAGCCGTTCCACAGCTAATCTCACTCGTGGCTACTACTGATACTCGAGACGTAAACAAACGGACGCCATTGCTCTAATGACGTCACGAGCGTCTTCATCCTTTGTTTAGTAGCTGCCCTACTGAGACGGATTTTCCCTTGTGTGAACTTTATCGTTTTGCATCTTCGCTATGTCGTTACCTTCAGCCTCGCCTTCTTCTGGAAAGTTGAGTACAAGGTTCCAGTATTGTTTAATTAAGCTCTGGCCGTAAAGTAAATATTATTTTGCGAAATAATTGATGTTTTGTGGCAGAGCTGTGCCTCTACCGGACCCGCCATTTTATGGCGTCGTTGTTGTTTTGCATGTCTTATTTAGTTAGCCACAACAACGCTTCCGGCCTTATATACTAATCGAATACATTAGTTTATTTAGTCTTCATAGCTAGGAACTTTTATTTCGTGTTTAGACGCTTTTTATCGGTCATCGATTGACCTCATACCAGTCGGCTACTATAGCCCCCAGGCCAGGAGCCTATATACAAGTGTTCATGCATGATTTATCAGTGATCCTAGACTAAGTTATGAAGATAGTGGCATTATTATTTTACAATACTTTTGACTAGTGATGCAAATGTTTTCGCCTTCAGGGACCATATAGGGGATAGGCTAGTCAGTGATTCTTACTAGCCTAACCTAACCTTAGGACCCCTATATGCTTCCTTCATCCCCTGCCTTGGCATTCCCTCTAATTAGCCTTGATCCCTTTTCTGAGTAAAGGGATCCATTGTCTAATAGAGTATTATATCGCCTCTCAGTCCTCCCTAAAGGAATGAACCCCCTTTAGGATTGCGTCTGAGAGTGAGGTTAGGCTAGCCTACCTCTATGGCTAGGATAGTCTGCGACTTTCCTGCGATAGCGATACGTCTTCTTCCTTGCCTAGTTCAGGACTTTTAGCCCTGATCTAGGTCGGGTTAGGAAGGTTTCTCTGTTCCATGCTGAAACTGTACTCTTGCACCGTTTTAGCCGATCAGCCTAATCTTAGGTTAGGGAGTGTCCTCCCTTCCCTTTGTGGCCGCTCTGGTACAGAAACCCTTCCTGGGAAGACCCCTCTCTTCTCCCTCCCCACCTATCTCTTGTATAGCCTAGCCTATGCTTAGGTTAGTTTATACTCATCTGTCCCCTGTCCTACAACTCCTCCTTAAGGTGGATGAGTAGGGCTACCCGAGCTTCCGTGTGCAGTCCGCTCTGGTACATATACCTTCATAGTGTCCTATAAGGTTAGTTCCTAGTGTAGCTCTGCATAAGGGAGTCTCCCCCCATCTTGGGTGTTCCCTAGTCCTCCCTTGGGCTACCTGCTCCCGGTCCCTAGTGACCCCTGCATATGGATGATAGAGCCTGTCTCTATCATGGGTACACCCCCTCAGGGAGGGGGAGGGATGTCTGGAACCCTGAAGGTACTTCCTGCATCCTTCCCCCCCTCCCCCTGTCTCTCTATCTATCTGGGTGCCGGTCTCTTGCCGCCTCTTATGCCGGCAATACCTGCCTCTTGGTGACTTCCCTACCCTTGCCGCCAGCCCCCCGTGTTCCGAGGGACTGCCGGCTGCCGCCGGCTACTACCGGCGGCTCTCCTACTCCTATCTAATCGTCCGCTTGCCGGTCGATCTCCGGAGTGCCGGCATATACTGCCGGCAACCCGATACTACCTGTACCATCCTTACCCCAGTCACCAATCCGGCATCCTCCGGCTGCCGGAGCCGCCGCTCCCTGCCGGCGTGCCGCCGTTGTGCCGGCGGCCGCCATCCTGGTATCTAACTGACTTTTGAAAATTGTCTGTTCTAATGCCAGAATCTATGCTGGAGCGAGCTCCGGCGTGCCGGCGGCTTGCCGGATACCCCGGAGGCGTCAAGAATACTTGCACCCCCTCTCTGTAGCTATCATAAGACTAAGATAGCCCTACCTGGCAAATAGATAAGCTGCTTTGCTTCTAAGATCAGTACCTAGTACTGCTCTATTAGTGATCATGCTGTCTCTTTGCATTCTTCTATTTCCAGCATGCTATGTGCATCTTAGCACGGCTGGTTGCCAGAAGCAGTTACCCTTAATGAGACCTTCTGGCTCTTATCTGGGAACCGAATGAATTCGATCCCAACCTTGTCCTTGGCTTTCCATGGAATTCCAATATAATGGGAATCCTAGGAAACTATATCCAATGATCTCGGTCATTTGGATTATCCCAGGACCAAGCCTATGGTAACCAGCCGGGCGAGATGCATGGAGCGTGTTCTCCTTTACTGTTTCACTCTCTATGCATCACACCTTATATAAGTTAAAATTAATGATTAATATTAACTTAATTTAAGAGCCATTCCTATGACTCCCCCATACTCATTTTCTCTTTCTTCCACAGGAGGAGCAGATGAAGTGCGATTTCGCATACTGTGCCGTGAAACGCTCCCAGTTTTACGGACATACGGCGTGCAGGACTCACGCCCCTTGCTCAGACAAGAGAGGGGATTGGAAGTTCTGGAATCCACTGGATTGTACGGTCTGCCAGGCCTACCTAGTTGAGGCCTTCCATAACCCTCCCTCAGCGGAGGTTAGAGACATTGCTCGTGAGAAACTGCGCAAGTGGGTGCGTGGTTTTCAGAGGAATGCCACTGGACCGTACCTGGCCACCGAAGAACTGAGGTCCCTGCTGTTCCCTAAGGCCTCCCCTGATTCAGTGGTTCCAAAGGAAGCAATCCCCACTGTCCAAATTACGGTGGAACCTGATGTGGTCATGGCTCAGTCCATGCACGAGTGTCGCTTAGATTCCGAAGAGGATGAACAGATCTCTGACGTCTCGGAAGACACGGAGAAGACGCTTATGGCTCAAGGAGCCGAAGAGGACGAAGACAAGGTGGAATACACCGAGTCGGAGATTGGAGCTACTCCCTCGTCCATCCCTCCGCCTACTCCTACACCGACGGATGTGTCCATTCCGTCTACCTCCTCGACCCCGGATCCTTCTTCCTCTACACAAGAACTGATCCGACTGATTAGAGCTGTCATGGACGACAGACTGAAGGAGAACCAGGAGTCCATCAGGTCTATGATTGGATCCAGAGAACCGAAGAAGATCTCGGTTAAGGATCTCCCAGCTTGCTCTCATGCCAACCCGTGGAGGTATGCAGAGCATATGGTTATTGCGACCGGCAGGATCTTTGTTAGTGACAAAATCGGCACGGTCCCGTTGGAAGATGTGGAATTCTTCCCAAGCTTCGAGGCCTACCCGGACTGTTACGTCCGGCTTCGTTCTGAACCTGCCTCGAAGGAGGAGACCGAACCTAAGGAAGAGATAGTGTTCGATCTCGCAAAGGCCCAGGCTATGCTAGCCTCCGCATTTAAGAGCAGGGGCTTTACCTGCTCTAAGCTTCCTGCCTTGAGCAAGAAGCATCCTACTTATGTCGCTCCCGACACTGCGATTCTTCCATTTTTGGAAAAGGCCTTGGCTGCATGCCTTAAGGCGGCGGAAGAAGGGAAACCCTGCCCTGCACTGGAGGAGTGCAGACCCTTCTCCATCGTAACGCCCCCTGACACTAGACAATGGAAAGATGTCCAACATACTTTCGTTGTGGGTAGGCTTGATCCTGACGTTGCCGGACGTCAGTTTAATGAAGACCTCCCTAAGCTCAATGATCACCTCCTTCGCCGGGAACAAGACACGAAGGAGAGGCTTGCAGCGTCTCTTTCTCATCAAGTCCAACTTGAAGTTATGGCCTGTGACACAGCAGTACCCGATCACTACATGGTACTGGCCAAATCCCACTTACTGACGGTAATGAAGGACTTGTACCATTTCATAAAGGCTCGTAGAGCCTGTCGTGAATTCGTGTTTGTCGGTGCCACCGTGAAACACGAACCCCGGAGGCTGATTTCCTCCAACATCTGGGGAAAGCACCTGTTTCCTTCGGACCTTGTCAAGGAAATAACGGACAGAGCCGCCACGGAGAATAGGAACCTTCTCCACAAGTGGGGCATGTCCAGGAAAAGGAAAACCTCTCAGGACGATGGACCTCAGCCTAAGAGGAAACCTCAGAAACCGAAACCCCAGCAACGTCAACAAAGACGTCAGTTTCCGGGACCCGCTACCTCCCAAGTGGTTGCCCAACCACAACAGACCTTTCAATTGGTCCCCCAACCGGTGTTGTCACAGTCACCGGTCTTCACCCCTGCCTTTGAACAGCCATCCACTACCTTTCATGCCAGAGGTAGAGGCTCGTCCAGGGGTGCAAGCAGAGACGCCTCTCGTCGTCCCTCCAGAGGTAGAGGAGGAAAGGGAGCTAGCGGCCGAGGCAACAAGTCCTCGGGACACCAGAAGCAATGAAGTGCTTCCGGTGGGAGGAAGACTCCGCCAATTCCAGGATCGTTGGACCTTCGATCCTTGGGCACACAGCATCATCAAGAACGGTCTAGGCTGGAGTTGGGTGCAACCACCCCCAATCTTCCAGCGGTTCTTCCAACAATCGACCCCCATTCTGGAAGAATATGTTCTAGACCTCTTGAACAAGAAGGTGATAAGGAAGGTAAAGTCCACCAGGTTCCAAGGGAGACTGTTTTGCGTTCCCAAGAAGGACTCAGACAAGCTCAGAGTCATTCTGGACTTATCCCCCCTCAACAAGTTCATAGAGAACAACAAATTCAAGATGCTGACGCTTCAACAAATAAGGACCCTTCTGCCTCAAGGTTCCTACACGGTCTCTATAGACCTGGCGGATGCCTATTGGCACATTCCAATGAACCATCACGCTTCCTCCTACCTAGGATTTCGACTCCAAAGGAAAAGCTACGCCTTCCGGGCCATGCCATTCGGCCTCAATGTGGCCCCTCGAATCTTCACAAAGCTGGCGGATGCCATAGTACAACAGCTCCGCCTAAGAAACGTCCAGGTGATGGCCTACCTCGACGACTGGCTAGTCTGGGCTCCATCGCCCGAAGAGTGTACAAAGTCTTGCGACGAAGTTACCCAGTACCTAGAACACCTGGGATTCAAGATCAACGAGAAGAAATCTCGCCTCTCTCCAGCTCAGAAGTTTCAGTGGCTGGGAATCCACTGGAATCTTCAGTCACACCGCCTTTCCATCCCCCAGAAGAAAAGGAAGGAAATAGCAGGGTCTGTCAAGCGACTACTGAAATCCAAACGCATTTCAAGACGACAGCAGGAACGAGTTCTAGGCTCTCTACAATTCGCCTCAGTGACAAACCCAGTGCTTCGTGCACAGCTAAAGGATGCCGCGGGAGTCTGGAGACGATCGGCATCCATCGCTCGAAGAGACCTCAAGAGACGGCTTCCAAACAGACTTCGACGCCTCCTAAAGCCGTGGTCGGAAGCAATGGCCCTGAAAAGGTCCATTCCTCTCCAACACCCTCCTCCATCACTCAACATCCACACGGATGCCTCACTGGAGGGCTGGGGAGGTCACTCCCACCTGAAACAAGCTCAAGGGACCTGGTCTCCACTATTCAAGACGTTCCACATAAACATCTTGGAGGCCATGGCGGTCCTTCTTACTCTGAAGAAGCTATCCCCGCCGCCCTCGATCCACATCCGTCTAACCCTAGACAACTCGGTGGTAGTTCGTTGTCTCAATCGCCAGGGCTCAAGATCGCCCCAGATAAATCAGGTGCTTCTCCCAATCTTCCGTCTGGCGGAGAAGAAGAAGTGGCACCTGTCTGCAGTTCACCTACAAGGATTCCGCAACGTGACAGCGGATGCTCTATCTCGGACAAACCCGATAGAGTCGGAATGGTCTCTAGACGCAAGATCATTCTCCTTCATCTCTCATCAAGTCCCAGAACTTCAGATAGATCTCTTTGCAACGAGCGACAACAATCAACTTCCTCTGTACGTAGCCCCGTACGAGGACCCCAAAGCAGAAGCGGTGGACGCCATGTCACTGGACTGGAACAGATGGTCGAAGATATACCTGTTCCCTCCCACCAACCTTCTGTTGAAAGTCCTCTCCAAACTGAGAACCTTCAAAGGGACAGCGGCCCTAGTGGCTCCCAAGTGGCCCCGGAGCAACTGGTACCCCCTGGTCCTGGAGCTGCAGCCCAAGCTGATCCCTCTCCCGGGCCCAGTTCTCTCTCAACAAGTACAGAAGTCGACTGTCTTCGCTTCATCATCGAAAATCAAGGACCTTCATCTCATGATTTTCTCTCCCTTGCCGCAAAGAAGAGGTTTGGGATCTCGAAGAAAAGTCTAGACTTCCTAGAGGAATACAAGACCGAATCCACGAGACGGCAATATGAATCATCCTGGAGGAAATGGGTCTCCTTTGTTAAAGCAAAAAATCCTAAAGAAATCACCATTGATTTCTGTATGTCCTTCTTCATTCACCTTCATGGACAAGGATTAGCAGCCAATACGATTTCAACCTGCAAATCGGCTTTGACTAGACCAATTCTATATGCTTTCCAAATTGATCTGTCCAACGACATCTTTAACAAACTGCCGAAAGCATGTGCTCGCCTACGCCCAGCACCCCCTCCGAAACCGATCTCCTGGTCACTAGACAAGGTGCTCCATTTCGCCTCCAACTTGGACAACGATTCATGCCCCCTCAAGGATCTGACTCAGAAAGTTATATTTTTATTTGCTCTCGCCTCGGGAGCTCGAGTCAGCGAAATAGTGGCATTATCAAGAGAAGAGGGACACATCCTGTTTGCTGATTCAGGAGAAGTGACCCTCTCCCCTGATCCGACGTTTCTCGCCAAAAATGAATTACCCACCAAAAGATGGGGCCCTTGGAGAATATGCCCCCTGAAGGAGGATGTCTCTCTATGTCCAGTAGAGAGCCTCAAGGTCTATCTTCGCAGAACTTCACACTTTGGTGGAGGCCAACTCTTCAAAGGAGAAACATCGGGCAGCGACCTGTCACTGAAACAATTAAGAGCGAAAATCACCTACTTCATTCGCAGAGCGGATCCGAACAGTACACCCGCTGGTCATGATCCTAGAAAAGTGGCATCTTCTCTGAACTTCTTTCAGAGCATGGACTTTGAGAGCCTTAAAAACTTTACGGGCTGGAAGTCCTCGCGAGTTTTCTTTAAACATTATGCGAAACAAGTGCACGAAATCAAACATTTTGTGGTAGCCGCAGGTAGTGTTATGAAACCTGCACCTAACTCTGCGTAGAACAGTGAGTTATTTGGGACTCTAACTCTTCGGGTGCCTATGTTGACCCTCGAGTGATTCATAGTGATGTCTAAAAACACTTAGTGCTTTTATAACTGTTCTTATCCCAGGTGAAATGTCATAGTGTTACACAAGTGCCGCATGCCTTGAGCATGATGTGTTATTTAAAGACTTGCGTTCCTCGAGAACGAGTACCTACTAATCCTGAAATTCCCTTTCAGATTCAAGAGCAAGCCTTTATTTCTATGTACATTATTATTACTGTAAATGAACTTTACTTTTGCTGTAAATTATTTAATTTCTGCATTGTGAAATAAAATTTCTATTTTATTACTTATGCGTCTCTTTCAGCTCCTACTTACTATGAAATACATACTGTCATAGTTTTATTTATTCCTCCTTTCTTATGGTCATGAAGAATTTAAGGTGTCTATCCTTAAATTATATTCACCTTGTCTCAGTAAGGTTCCTACTCGAATACTTACTTCTGATAATCAGGAGATGAATCCTACACACAGTGCCCAACCACCACTGACCTACTCAGAATGTTCCTATACAAATATCAAACATTCTGCTTCATCTCTAAGCTCTTAAAAAGCTCTTCTGTCAAGATGAATAGTCCTTCAATACCACTTTGACGTCGGCATAGCCCATGGGAACTTCCTACCAATGGGGGGCAGGATACTTCGTTCCTATGGTTCTTATCTAAGATTGCTTTGCTATTTTGTCAATGCCTAGGCACTTAACTCTGGGGGGAAAATCTACCACGATACATTGATTCTCTGGTACTCTTCCATCAGGACGCCATGGCTTGAGCCCAAAAAACGGATTTTGAGCGAAGCGAAAAATCTATTTTTGGGTGAGATAGCCATGGCGTCCTGATGGACCCTCCCTACTACTTCGTCAGTTTGTTCCCACCCTACACAATTGTATCATGGTGATGGGCAGCAACTGGCGCCAGGATAAAGACGCTCGTGACGTCATTAGAGCAATGGCGTCCGTTTGTTTACGTCTCGAGTATCAGTAGTAGCCACGAGTGAGATTAGCTGTGGAACGGCTCCCAGCTATTCTCAGCCCTTACACACCGAAGCGTTAACTCTGTTCGGGGTGGAGATAGCTATGTGGCACGACCAGACATGCGTGTCCCCTGTTGTATTACGATGTCTTAAAGGGAAACCTTTGAGATACTCGCTCCAGAAGTTAGAATTCTGTGATAACCTGTGGTTAAATTCTCTGGGAATATCTTAGTAGTCTTATACCCAAGGAAGCTACCAAACAGGAACCTTCCATCAGGACGCCATGGCTATCTCACCCAAAAATAGATTTTTCGCTTCGCTCAAAATCCGTTATTCGCTCCAGGAGTTAGAATTCTGGGTACCTTAAGGTAAATTCTCTGGGAATATCCCCGTAGTTGTAATATACCCAAGGAAGATACCCTTTAGGAACTTCCATCAGGACGACATGGCTTGAGCCCAAAAATATTTTTATAATGGCCCATAATAAGATAATCCTTAGAAAGGCTATTTCAATTCAGTCATCTGGGGAAAACTGATTAGTCTTCAAACACAGTTTTGTAACGAATTAAGTTAGATTTCAGAAGTACTGTTGTCACAATGGTACCAACCATAATCATGCAGTGGAAACAGTGGAACTTCAGAAGTTAGAACTTGCAGCGAATGTTTTTTTTTTTTTTTTTTTTTTTTTTTTTTTATCTAGAACAGGCCGACATAAGTCTCCCTTCATAGTTTATATATGATATCTATTTTAATGTTGTTACTGATCTCAAGGTATTTTATATTAATTCATTACTTCTCATATACAGTACTTTATATATTTTCTTTCCTCACCGGGATATTTTTTCTGTTTAGAGCCCTTATGGTTTACGTATTCTGTTCCAGCTTGGGTTGTAGTTTATACATACATATACCAAGGCACTTCCCTCAATTTTTAGGGGTAGCCGACATCAAATAAATGAAACAGAAAAGGGGACCTCTCCTCTCTACGTTCCTCCCGGCCTGACAAGGGACTCAACCGAGTTTGGCTAGTTTATAGCTAGTAATAATAATATTACTGTTGAGAGAATGGAAAATGGCTGTCTGCTAAAGAAGGTGATGAATGCAAGAGTTGATGGGAGAAGTACGAGAGGAAGTCCAAGGTTTGGGTGGATGGATGGAGTGAAGGAAGCTCTGGGTGATAGGAGGATAGATGTGAGAGAGGCAAGAGAGCGTGCTAGAAATAGGAATGAATGGCGAGCGATTGTGACGCAGTTCCGGTAGGCCCTGCTGCTTCCACCGATGCCTTAGATGACCGCGGAGGTAGCAGCAGTAGGGGATTCAACATTATGAAGCTTCATCTGTGGTGGATAATGTGGGAGGGTGGGCTATGACACCCTAGCAGTACCAGCTGAACTCGGTTGAGTCCCTTGTTAGGCTGGGAGGAACGTAGAGAGTAGAGGTCCCCTTTTTGTTTTTGTTTCTTTGTTGATGTCGGCTACCCCCCAAAATTGGGGGAAGTGCCTTGGTATATGTATGTATGTATGTAATAGTAATAAAAATTGAAAAATTAATTTGTTATGCCGAGAAAAGAACCAACTACTGTACTCCCAATATTAGTTTGGAAACAATGGTCTCGTGATTAATAATTTAAAAGCGTTAAAATCAACATTAATCTCACAACTCTCACCACAATCAAGAGATATTTGTGCAGCACTGGGCATTGTAAGGAGGCATCATAGACAAGAGCCTTTGCAAGAGATTATTACCTTTAGCATACCTATCTAGAAGTTTTGCCAAGAAATTAAAACACCTTTTAGATAACATAGGAATTGAGCAGTAATCAGAAGGAACTTCCCAATGAAATAACATTACCAATACTTCATTCAAGTGCAAAAATCACCTTTTGTTAAATTGAGACAAAAAAAAATAACAGAAGAGCAAAGTATTCAAGTCTTAAAAGAATATCACCATTTTGGACAACACCTCCATGAGCATCGTGTCCACCTTAGTTAAAATAGTTACTTTAATCTCAGGAAAGCAGGAATAAGGAAGATGTAGTTTCTAATTACTGTACTCTGCTTCCTGTCAAACACATCAGCCAAAAGGGTTGAAGTTTCCTTTGCACAGTAGGTTTGCAGTCAAGAATCACGCCTGCAATTTTAAATTAGCTGAACCACAGATGAACTTTCAGGAGGTGGATTTGATGCAGAGGTTTAAGGTTTAAAGGCCACCCATGAATGGCAGGGTCAAGGTACAGTGACATTGCCATATCGAGCAGGACAATGCCCTAGAAACTGACCATATATACATATGATCAGCGCTCAAGCCCCGTCTCCACCCAAGCTAGGACCGAGGGCCAGGCAATGGCTACTGATGACTCAGCAAATAGACCTATAGGCTCCCCCTATCTTTAGCTCACAATGATGGTGAGGTTGTAGCGAGCAAAGAAACTAACGAGCTTGACCAAGACTTGAACCCCAGTCAGGGACATTACCACATCGGCCATCTGTAACAAGATTATTTACTGGTCCAATCCACTTTTCACACCTGTAAAGCTTAGAAAGTAATGGCCGAGAAAACTCAGGAGTACCAGATATGACATTCGTAGACTAGTCACCTTGGTGCCTATCAACTATTCTGTTGTCTACTACTTTAAAATTCAAGATTTTAAGAAAAAACACACCTACACTCCCATCTGTTTCAAGTTAAGAAAACAAGGTCCTCATGATTAACATTGTCAAAGGTAGCACTAGAAACAAGGCCAATCATACAAACTTCTTGACCACAATGTAAAGATTTTTTATTTTTGTACAGCATTGGAAATTATATGAAAGGCATCACATGGTTCAAGGCCCTTGCTGAAGCCAAACTGTAAATTAGGAAACAGACAATTACCTTCACATATTAATTTAGACATGAAAAAAAATATAGATGCAGAAGTTACAGAAATTGGGCAGTAATTGGCAGGGCAAGAGCTATCGCAATCATATTTACCTAATGGCATAACACTATCAATTCTCCAAAACAATGAAATAACTTTACCAATTCTCCAAATGCTAAAAGATCTACTTTTAAGGGACTTTTGCCCAACCCTGGAGATTATAATCTAAGAATATTCCAAGCTATGAAATACCTTCAACAGAAATTGCAAGCTAGGGAACTGAAGATAGCCCTACTTGTAAGAGAAGGATGCTATAGACCTAAGGGCTTCAACATGGAACATGGCCCAGTGAGGAAAGGAAATACATACATACATATACCCAGGCACTTCCCCCAATTTTGGGGGGTAGCCGGCATCAACAAATGAAACAAAAACAAAAAAGGGGACCTCTACTCTCTACGTTCCTCCCGGCCTGACAAGGGACTCAACCGAGTTCAGCTGGTACTGCTAGGGTGCCACAGCCCACCCTTCCCCGTTATCCACCACAGATGAAGCTTCATAATGCTGAATCCCCTAATAAACAAGAAAAATAATAATGAATGAATGGAATGACTGTGTTGTCGTGGTTTGGCATGTAGGGGATGGAAAATGATCGTCTACTGAACACGGTGATGAATGAAAGAGTCAATAGAAGTTCAAGAGGAAGGCCAAGGTTTGGGTGGATAGATGGTGTGAAGAAAGCCCTAGGTAACAGGAGGATTGAGAGAGGCAAAAGAGCGTGCTAGAATAGAAATGAATAGAAAACGATTGCGACGCAGTTTGATATTGCTGAGGTAGCGGGAGTAGGGGAGTTAGCATTTGAAGCTTCATTTGTGGTAGATGACGGGGAGGGTGGGCTGTAGCACCCCAGCATCACCAACTATATCTCGGCATCCTCCATTTATCACTAGCTCACATAGGTTTAGGGATAAGAGCTACTACTGTACGGAGGGAGGGGAGAGAGGATCCTTTCATGATTATAATCCATACATTTTTCCTTCTCTCTCTCTCCATTATTACACTTCTATGCAAGTTAAAAGGTATCATAGGTAGCAACGGACAATTAATAGGACAATTTCTCATTGTTGGAGCTTAGCTTCGAAATAGCGTTGTTTTATTTGTGTAAATTTTGGCAAGTCCCTCATTGGGCAAAGAGCAATGATGATGAAAAGATCGCCTTCTAGGATATCAGCTACCTACTAAATTGAGGGTGAAGTGCCATGGTAGATACGTAGATCTTAAGATCGGTAACAATATGAAAATAGATCTGTCATTTATAAAATATGAAAACAAACTTGGCTACAGGTTTGAACTTCTGAAGTTCCAGCAATTCAACTACCACATTAGGATGATCATTCCACATCCTAGTTGTAACTATTCTATCTTATTTCTCTTCCTCTTGTTTCTTAAAGACTTTATAGTTTATATATGAAAGATTTATTTAAATGTTGTTACTATTTTTAAAATGTTTTATTTCCTTCCCTCACTGGTTTATTTTCCCTGTTGGAGCCCTTGGGTTTATAGCATCCTGATTTTTCAACTAGGGTTGTAGCTTAGCAAGCAATGATAATAATAATAATAATATATTAGATGACCATGGAGGTAGCAGCAGTAGGGGATTCAGCATTATGAAGCTTCATCTGTGGTGGAAATGTGGGAGGTTGGGCTGTGGCACCCTAGCAGTACCAGCTGAACTCGGTTGAGTCCCTGGTTAGGCTGAAGGAACGTAGAGAGTAGAGATCCCCTTTTTTGTTTTGTTTCATTGTTGGTGTCGGCTACCCCCCAAAATTGGGGGAAGTGCCTGGGTATATGTATGTATGTATGTATGAAATGGAACTTCCTGATTACTGTGTAGTACTGAACCTTATGATGAGGAAGGCAATACTGTTAGAATTAATTGCACACCCACTATGGCGTACAAGATGGCTTGATACAATCTAGGAAGACCTGAATATAACAGAGTCAGAAATATGAAAAATCCTATGCAATACAGTATGCATGAAAATTGACTTCAATGACTGTGCCAGAGATTAATATCAAAATCAGGAATAAGAACTTTGATAGCAAGTTTTTGTCCAAAAAATTATGATGAGAATCAGCAGTTAAAGAGCAGATAAGACAACAATACTTGAAACAAGGTAGAATGTAAAAATTAAAATATCTACAAATTAGATTGATCACTAAAACCTTCTAACTCTTTCAAGATCTGTGCACTTGAAGAATAGACCAAATTTGTTTCTCTAAAGTATATTTACAATTAAATTACAAAATCTCAAAGGAATTGGATATAGTTAAAGAAACATTATCACTGCAGAGATCTGGATGTCGAGGAGCCACTGTCCTCAAACTACTTCCAATCATAACAGTTTGGTTAGATTTCAACTTTCTGCAAGATAATTTGTGCCATGAACCAGTTTTCCGTAGATTTCTCTTGAGGGATTCAGCAACTAAAGATCTATATTTAGATGGATTTGATGCAAAGATAGTAGCATCGTGTGTATGTGCAACAAGATTGTTTTCTAGATCCAAAGACAGTAAAGGAAAGACCAGAAAGTCGCCAGAATTTCTGAGTATTTTTGGGGTAGTAGAACGAGTTGGCAACAGATGGCACTGATCAGTTTGGGCTTGACAATCATGAGTCAGAAGATCTCTTTTAGTTTATAAGAAACCTTATTTCTCAAATAATTGATAAATCAATAAGTATGAAATGAAGACGGACAGGACTATCGGACTCTTGAGAAATTTACCCCAAGAAGGAATAAAAAAAGCAAGATCAATAAGGTCGTGACAATACGAAATAAAGAGTTAATGTGGGTCTGCGTGACAAAAATTAATAGCACTATAAATGGAATCATTCTAAAAGA
Organism: Palaemon carinicauda; assembly: GCF_036898095.1. Classification (NCBI taxonomy): domain Eukaryota; kingdom Metazoa; phylum Arthropoda; class Malacostraca; order Decapoda; family Palaemonidae; genus Palaemon; species Palaemon carinicauda. The sequence goes on from NC_090753.1 coordinate 66,985,665, forward strand.
TTTCTTCAAGAAACAGTCATTCTAAAATATTTATTTTTTCCTTGTGTCCTTTCCTCACTGGGCTATTTTCCCTGTTGGAGCCCCTGGGCTTACAGCATTCTGCTTTTCCAACTAGGGTTGTAGCTTAGCAATTAATACTAATAATAATTATAATGTCCAAAATAAACTGGACTGGTAGCGACGTGTTGGCACCCTCAAAGACCGAATGACTGTGAAAGCAGAGTACGATGTACAGTATTGTACCAATTGTAAAGGAAACGCGCTGTTGCATTCATCATCAATTTATTTAACATTCATACCCACCTTAAACCGTTCTGGGAGCAATGAAAATTGTCAATTTTATCAAAGGTAAAGCACCGAACACCCGCCTATTTACAGCTGACAACCAAACGCGCTAAACTTCTACCATAGACATTTGCTGGTTGCCAAAGGGAAAATTCTTTCCCGCCTATTTGAGCTTCGTGACAAAATGCAAATTTTCTTGCATGACACCCAATGGGTCATAAAACTGGCTTAGCTGTCCGATATTCTCGGCATTAAAAATGAAACTTTGAGCACTAAAAGAGTTGGAAGACCCAGGCCTACATGGCTGAGGAATATGAAGCACTAAATAGATGATGATGAATGGAGTATTGAATTGAAAGCTCAAGATAAGAGACGACCGGCGAAATCTAACATAACAGAGGCTCTTTCTGACAACAGGTGCAGATGATGAATTGGTTATCGTCAGCTTTGCTAGAAAACCTGCAGGCAACATGATGCAGGACTTGTGGTGCTCACCTTGATTGCAAAGGTTTTGAATCCTTTCCTTATTGCCCAAGAGCTATAGTGACAATAGCAGCTGTTAATGCCCTTCTGCAAGACCTTTTGAAGAACAAAACCAAATTTCTGACTATTAGAAATTCCTTTATTACAATTACAGTAGATAGAAAAGATCAGTGGCATACCATCACCAAAGGAGGTTTATCTTGTCAAGATTGCAACAAATGAAACAACTACTCAGCGATAGAAGATTGGTTTATTTTTTGACTTGCACAGCCAGAGTACCTTGGACTTACTGCAATTAATTCAACACACTTTATGTTGTTTCCAACAACATATAACTATGACAGAGTTGTAAAATAGTTTGATTTAAAACCAAAAAGTGCAGCCAAATCATTGTCGAGCCCGACCTACAACCCGAGGGCAGTAGATCAGTTAGGTATTCAAGAGTAATGATTGGGCAAAATCATTACCGTTCATTGCCTTAAGAACTGTTAAAGATGTGAGGAAGCAGCATTACTGTCGTGTCGACTTTACCCAGGTTTAAAATTGCAACAATACTTATTTTGTGAAAATCACGAATAAATTAATCATTTATATTGCAAATAATTAAGTAGTTATTTTATTATATACTAACCAGAAAACACTTTTAAACCCAAGACATACAAAATTTCACAACACAAAAAGGTTAGAAAAACTGCAATAGATTTAACACAAGGTGTTAGGCCAGGAATATGTTTTTGACCTGAATCTAATCTCCATTCATAGCAGGACTTATGAGATGAAGGATAATCGGTATATCTCTCTCCTCTAGGAATTCAAACAAAATATGACTTAAAAGCAATTCGTCATCACAGATGAAAACAAAACCATGATATAAACACAGTATGTACAGGCTGGAAGGAACGTAGAGAGGAGAGGTCCCCTTTTCTGTTTCATTTGTTTGATGTCGGCTACCCACCAAAATTGGGGAAGTGCCTTGGTATACAGTACGTATGTGTGATGTATAAAACTAAACAAAGCTGGGATGATCTCTTATACTGGAGGGAGAACAGTAATGATAGTTTTGTAAATGAATAAGATGATAAAGACACTGGAATACCAGAGAAACAAACCTCTTGGATAAACCACCAGGCATCGACAGCCCCCATTAATCCTAAACCCACTTTGAAAACAAAAAGAAAACCCAAATTTACTCTAAGCTTTTCATTATGCATGTTGCATTTTTTTCATAACTCTGACCATCCTTTACATTCAGATTTCCCTGGACAATTCTATGCTGTTCGTAATACTAGGCAGGCAGTTAATTCTAATAGTCGGGCCTTCTCCATCATGAGGCTCAATACTACATAGTATTCTAGAAGTTTTATTCCAGCTGTTACCAAGTTGTGGAATGATCTTCCTAATCGGGTAGTTGAATCAGTAGAACTTCAAAAGTTCAAAGTTGGAGCAAATGTTTTTTTTATGTTGACCAGGCTAACAAGTGTCTTTTTATTGTTTATATATGACATCTGTTTTTGACATAGTTAATATGGGACATAACTGTTTTGACGCTGTTACAGTTTTTAGAATATTGTAATTTCTTCTCATTTATTTATTTCCTTTCCTCACTGGGCTATTTTTCCCTGTTGGAGCCCTTGGGCTTATAGCATCTTGCTTCTCCAACTAGGGTTGTAGCTTGTCTAGTAATAATAATAACTCTCTCCTATGAATATAGTTCATGGAAGTATTTCGTATTGGAACAATGAAAAATTTTTTACAACAAGCCTGTCTGTTCATAAGATATATCATCATTTGAAGGTGCACAAAGCCCTTTCTTTACTGACAATTGATCAGTTCATTGACAAATCCACAGTTCCAACCCTGCGCACTTTGAGGCATATTTCACTCGATAGTTCAGATTTCCCAAGTATGTCATCCTCCAAGAAAGAACACTTGTTCAACCAGTTATCTTTTCATTCTTGTAGGGGGAGAATTATCATTAAGATGCAGAGGTCCATTCCCTCCTCATGGAATAAAGCCCAAGAGCACCATTAACAGGAACAAGTGTCTAAGATTTAAACTAAAGTTTGATCCACTCATACTGTGATATACTTCCGGCCGGTCAAATTGAGAACGCACGAAGCTAACCGGCCAAATTAAGTTCGGGGGGAGGCTGTGCGCTGTTAGACATGGACCACATCAGGTTACTTACAAGCTAGTGGCTGTCAAAACAACTGTCCATTGCTCTTTCCATCAGAATCCTACCCCTAGTAAAGTACGAAGATTTGTATTTGTACATGAACAATCACCTATCCATGTCGACAAAATAATTTAAAAAGAACCACTACCAGGAACAAGTGTCCAAGATTTAAAGCAAAGTTTGATCCATTCACACCATGAAATACTTCAGGCCTGTAGAGAGAGAGTTGAGGACACATCTATGAAGCTACAATAGATTCATTACAGGAGAGACTGTGCTGTCAGACATGGAACACATGTGCTTACTTATTAGATAGTAGCTGTCAAAACAACTCTCCATTTGCTATTTCCAGCTTTCATCAAATCTTACCTCAAGTATGAAGATTTGCATTTGTACATGAACATTCTCCCATCCAAGTCCAAAAAATTATTATTTAAGGTAGTTCAAATTGTAAACTTTTCCCTACAATGCTAAATTCTTATATTATAGATTAAAAATAAATGACACCAGCATGGAAAATAAAAAGAAAATACTTCACATGAACCACATTTATTTGCTTCAGGATTAATACAACTTGGTCTCTTGTCTCTGCTCTGAGCTAATCTTGTGGTACTTAGCCAGATAGTCAGTAAATTCTTGGTATGGAGACTTGGTGAAGACAGTTTCCTTCCACAAATCGGGTGTCAGATAAGCGTAGGTCTTGGCAATGGCGGCGTACGTCGCCTTGGCGAAGTTACCCAGGGTTGCCGTCTGGCCTCTGGCACTGGTGTAACAATCTTCGATACCTGCCATTTGCAGCAACTTCTTGGGGACAGAGGCGGCGACGATACCAGTACCACGGGGAGCTGGGATGAGTCTCACCAATACGGAGCCACACTTACCAGTCACCTGAAAGAATTTGAAAATTTTTATCAAAGTCAGGAACCTACATTACAATAACAAGGTTAAATTGTGAAAAGTAATACTCAATTATCAACAAATACTAATGATTTATCCAAACAGTTTGGCATTCAAGTGTAAAAATTCAAAAACCTCATACTGTATATATTACCAAGCCTGAAATTCAATTATCTATACTTCGTAAACTGAGATTTTCTACATAAAAAGGTTAGATTGTGAAAAGCATTACTCTATTATCAACAAATACTATCAATTTATCTCAAAGAGCTGGGCACTTTCAAGTCTAAAAATTTGAAAAATTCATATTGAATATATTAGCCAACTTGAAATTCAATAATTTTCATTCCATAACCTGAGATTTTCTACATTTAAATAAATTCAAAAGCAAATGACATACTAAAAAAAGGAAAAAAGACTGTAAAATACCTCTTCCAGTCTAGAATAAATCTATTAGTATAAAGTATAGTGTTTTACTTTAAAAGTACTACAAATACCTCGGCAGCGTTTGGAATGAATCTAAAACAAACCTTTCCAAATACAGGCAGTCTGAAACTTAATAACAATTAGACAGAATTCTAACATGCATTTGTGACCAGCGAGTAAAAAATACTTTAATGCTTAGATTCAACAATTGAGTTTTAAAAATCTAGCATAACAATTGATTTATAAACCTTCTAGCAAGTTATTCTAAATCACAACACACTTCACATCTTACACTAATATTACTTAAAACTGCCCAAAGGATTTTCTCTTGGGTAAGATTTAGTCAAAACCATTTTATGGTGAGACACCAGCAGGAATATGCTGGTACAAAAATATTGTAACATTGCTTTGGACAAAAACTCCACACACTGTCAGTGTGTTTCATGCAAGGTATATATCGTCACCCTCATAAACTAACTGTCTGAGTCATTTTCTCCACTTGTTGGGAAGTCAAAAAAAAAAAACCTTCTCATTTCCTAATTGTTTATATCATTGTCTTGAGTTTCAATTCACAAATTCTTAACAGAAGAATTTGTGAATTAGAATTTGTTAATTGAAGTTCAACACAATGATATAAAGAATTAGGAAATGAGTAGTTTTTTTTTTTTTTAAATTTCCCAAGTGGAGAAAATGACTTAGGCAGTTAGTTTATGAGGGTGACGATGTGTTAATTAAAACTTTAAAAGAGAATCGTGATATTAACACACATCAGTTGTTAATGGTAACTGCAAATCAATGAACATTACGAAATTTTCCTCCTGTTGGTGTCTTCCCATTATTCAAAAAATAACTTAAAACTTTGACATTTAGTTGAACTTGTATAATGACTGACATAATTTCCCTTTACTATCATCTTTTAAAACAATCTTGTTTGTAGATAACAGAGTTGTTGGCATTTGCAATGCCACCAACACGGAGATCTACCCACTTACTCTACCTGCATTTATCATAGAACTTCCCTATAAGGAGGGTAGCACTCGAGTTTAACAGGAACACCAACGATAATAGAAAAATAATCGGTACAATTACAGTCCATTTCTTTTAGCAAGGCACATTTGCACCGACTGGCAGCGGTGCGCTTTTAGCTCGGAAAAGTTTCCTGATAGCTGATTGGTTAGAATTATCTCGTCCAACCAATCAGCGATCAGGAAACTTTTCCGAGCTAAAAGGGCACCGCTGCCAGTCAGTGCAAATCTGCCTCGCTAAAAGAAATAGACTATAGTCTAACACGGAAGGTTCAACGAACCTTTCGACATGCTGTACATGCTTCGAATTATTCCTTACATCACAGGAAACACTCAAAACTTCCCAAAGATCTTATCGTGGGTAAGATTTATAAATCCTCTAGCAAGTTACTGTGAATGTATTTTTAATCGTGGGTACCAATTTTCGTTTTATAAAAAAAAAAAATGTTGGTTTGTGAATTCTTAAATTCGTGGATTTCCGTTTTGGAACTTTTATGATAAAAGTTCATTTGCAATGCAATAATGATCATAGTGCACACCAAAATAAAACATTCACAATAACAAATCAGAATAAATTAGTAATCCACAATGGTTTAGAACATGTAGGTCACCAACACAAATCGAATGTGTCCAAGTTCAATACTATATTCTGACAAGTGTATAAAGTTGGATTTTTAAATTCGTGGATTCGCCCACCCACACGAAAATTGGTACACCCCGAACAAAAATACTTTCACAGTATTCTAAATTACAACACACTTCAAGCCTTACACTAATATCACTCAAAACTGCCCAAAAGAAGATTGGGTAAGATTTAGTCGAAACCATTTCATGGTTCGACATCACTCACACAGGGTCTGTCTCTTACAAACACTTCAGACATTACACTAAATTCACTCAAAACTGCCCAAAAGACCTTCTCTTGGGTGAGATTTAATTGAAACCATTTTATGGTGCAACACCAAGCAGGAGAATGTCGGTGAAAAACAATTTTGTAACATTGCTTTGGACAAATCTACACAACACTGTCCATGTGTTTCATGCAAGGTATATGTGTAAATTACAATTTTGTTAATATAAAAGGAATATCAATGGCAAACATCAATTGTTAATGGTAACTGCAAATCAATGAACATTATATTTCCTCCTGTTGGTGTCTTCCCATTATTCAAAAATAACTTAAAACTTTGACATTTAGTTGAACTTGTATAATCCTGATTGATATATGCATTTCTCTTTACTATCATCTTTTAAAACAATCTTGTTTGTAGATAACAGAGTTGTTGGCATTTGCAATGCCACCAACACGGAGATCTACCCACTTACTCTACCTGCATTTATCATAGAACTTCCCTATAGAGGGCAGCACTCGAGTTTAACAGGAACACCAACGATAATAGAAAAATAAGCGGTACGATTAGTCTAACACGGTAAAGGTTCGGCGAACCTTTCGACATGCTGTACATGCTTCTAGTTATTCCTTACATCATAGAGGACCCTTACCTTGCATGGTACGGTATGGGGTTTACCGATCTTGTTACCCCAATAACCTCTTCTTACAGGGACAATGGACAACTTGGCCAGAATGATGGCCCCTCGGATAGCGGTTGCCACTTCCTTGCTGCACTTTACACCCAATCCTATGTGGCCGTTGAAATCACCGATGGCCACGAATGCCTGGAATAATTTTATCAATTATATAAGGATGGAGTCACAAAATTTGAATAATTCCTGAAATATTTTTATCCTTTTTATAAGGATGTATTAAGAAAATTCGAATAACGCCTGGAATATTTTTGTTAATTATATAAGGATGGAGTGACAAAATTTCAATAATAATTCCTGGAATATTTTTATCAATTACATAAGGATGCAGTAACAGAATTTCAATAATAATTCCTGGACTATTTTTATCAATTATATAAGGATGTAGTAACAGAATTTCAATAATTCCTAGAATATTTATATCATTTATTCAAGGATGAACTAACAGATTTTCAACGTTAGTGCCTAAATTTCCATAATGTGTAAGAAGTTTATTGAACTATTACCATACCTTGAAACGAGTACGCTGACCAGCACGTGTCTGTTTCTGAACAGGCATGATCTTCAGCACCTCATCCTTGAGCTGTGAGCCGAGGAAGAAGTCAATGATCTCAAACTCCTGCAAAGGGAAGAAAATTTTACCATCAAAATTCTTTATCACATATAAGGGGGAACAAGACATTTTAGTGCATGACGTGTTGCGATTTCGCCGTCTTAGCCCTAAATGTCAGAAAACTGGACACAAATATACAAACACTAAATTCAAGTCTGATCACACTATTGGGCGTCATTTATTCACCCTCGAGTTCAGTAACCCTCTTCAAGAAAGCATGAGACTCTTTAACCAATTCATGTAGCTATATTAAAGATAAGACGAGAGGGGGGGGGGGGCAGAAGAAAATGCAAAGCTTAAAGTACGAAGTGTAGTAAATACTTTTATCAATCAAATGGATTAGCTAGAACTTTATAAAGTTATCAAGTTTATTCAGTGAAAGGATACCCAAAATATTTTTTTTACTGCTAGATCTTTATAAAGTTATTTATTGAAAGAATACCCAAAATACTTATTAGTACTTTTTTTCAATGAGGCGCATTTGCAGACTCGCAGCGGTGCCCTTTTTGCTCGGAAAAGTTTCCTGCTATTCAATTGGTTAGAATTATCTGTTCAACCAAATCATCGATCAGGACACTTTTCCCGAGCTAAAAGGGCACCCCTACGAGTGGGTGCAAATCTGCCTCGCTAAAAAGAACTGACTATACATCTTTACTACACAATCTAAAATGAAGTAATTAAACACCGCTCGTCCCGTTACCTTGATGGGGAGAGAGAACAGGTAGATCTCCTCCAGGCTCCTGATCTTTGCATCTTTTACCAGCCTGCCAAGTTTGGTGATTGGCACCCACTCCTTCTCGTTCTCCTTTCCGCGCCCACGTCCTCGGCCACGGCCACGGCCCCTTCCGCGCCCACGTCCTCGGGTACCAAAACCTCCCCGGAAGCCTCCACGGCCAGATCCAGAGTCTGCCATTCTGAAATAAATTTCGGAAATCAAAATATTGTTCGTATATTTTTACAAAGTTGAAAAAAAAATCTTTACAGAAAATATAGAAAATTTCGGAAATAAAAATATTGTTCGTATATTTTCAGTTAAAAAAAAATAACAGAAAATATAGAAAATTTTGGAAATCAAAATATTGTTTGTATATTTTTACAAAGTTGAAAAAAATCTTGACAGAAAATACAGGAAATTTCGGAAATCAAAATATTGTTCGTATATTTTTAATAAGTTAAAAAAAAATCTTGGCAGAAAATATAGAAAATTTTGGAAATCAAAATATTGTTGATTTATTTATACAAAGTTGAAAAAATCTTGACAGAAAATACAGAAAATTTCGGAAATCAAAATAATGTTCGTATATTTTTCGTTAACAAAATTCTAGACAAAGTATAGAAATTTTCGGAAATCAAAATATTCTTCGTATACTTTTACAAAGTAAAAAAAAAATTCTAAACAGAAAATAGAAAATTCTGGAAATCAAAATACTGTTCATTTATTTTTACCAAGTTGTTACAATACAAAGGCAGAGAAAAAAAAAAGGTAAACAATATATATATCTAACAATACTACCGATCTTAATCTTGACAGTTAAAAGTTTAAAGGGCACTCATGAATGAGAGGAGCAAGGGAGAGCGACACTGCCCTATTGAGCAAGACAAAGCCCTAGAGACTGACCATATACATTACAAATATGATCAGCGCCTAAGCCCCTCTCCACCCAAGCTAGGACCAAGGAGGACCAGGTAATGGCTGCCGATTCCTCAGCAAATAACCCTATAGGCTCTCCCTAACCGCCTTCCTTAGCTCACAAGGATGGTGAGGTTACAGTGAACCCAAAAAATTGTGTTTCAGCAGGACTCAAACCGCAGTCTGGCATTCACCGGTCAGGGACATTAAACAACACCGGCCACCACAAAAAAGGTTTAGTTTAAGAACTATAGCCATTACAAATCCAGTCCCTATCAATATTATGCCGGTCAGTTACACTAGAAAGGCCTAGTTTAAGGTACTCTACTCTAGATTGAACATGTGAGTTGGCAGGGGACGATAAAAAAAATGATTCAACACACCAAAGTACCGTACTACCACTCTTACGTCGATTCAGTTTGTGTCAGTGAAGACTTTGCAGTTATTCCTTAAATAATCCAAAAATAACAAACACATTACATCACTATACCAGACCGTGTGCAGGTCTTTGTTCTTGTAAAGTAACGAAGTACTGTACTTTACTATGATCACCTGGAAGCTTAACAATGTAATATAGGGTATTTAAAGTAGTTGCAGATTGTATTTACCGCAGTGTACTTGCTCGAGTTCAGTAACAGTATCGAGATTGCGTAGAAATTAAAAAAATCTTTTGGAGCCTTTGTATATCAGCAGCCAGTTCTTCTATAAAAATGGACATCAACTAACTCGAACTCCCTCCCCTTAACCTAACCTACAAGCAGTGTCCTTAGCTACTTAACTAAGTGTGGGGGGGGGGGTAGACCACCCCTGCGACCGCACCTGCAACGCTGCATTCTTAGTCAACCGTCATCATACAAACAGGTGGCTGCTATTATACATAGACCCCAAACATTTTTATAAAATTTATCGAAACTACGGGGAAGAAATGCAGAGAAATTTATTGACTTTCTCAAGGCAATTTACAATTAAAGAACAAACTATTATGAAACCTTGATGTGGGTGTTTTTCAGGCGGGTTACTTTGCAGAGGCACGGCTGTTTGGCATTTACTTGACCCTTTTCGCCCCCCAAAGGACGTACCGGTACGTTCTTGCAAAACACTGTTATTTACATGTTTTTAATAAGTTTATGAGAAACTTCAGGCATATTCCAAAAGAATGAGACCAACCTGACCTCTACATGACAAAAATTAAGGCTGTCAGAGCAATTTTTAAAAAATATATAGAAAAATCGGCTCAAAATTTAACCTTATGGTGGGGGTAAAAGGGTTAATTAATGCCCCATCCTTTTCCTAATACTAGGCAGGTAGTTAATTCTAATAGTCAGTCCTAACATAACGAGGCTCAATACTACACAGTATTCTAGAGGTTTTATAACTGCTGCGGCCAAGTTGTGGAATGATCTTCCTAATCGGGTAGTTGAATCGGTAAAACTTGCAGAAAAGGCTGACATAAGTCTAGTTTATATGACATGTATGTAAATTTTTGTTTATTTCCTTATTTTCTTTTCTCACTGGGCTATTTATCCCTACTGGAACCCTTTGAGCTTATAGCATCTTGCTTTTCCAACTAGGTTTAGAGCTTATCTAATAATAATATTGTGGATGATACAGAACGACTCCTCTTACGAGGCTCATAATGAGGATGGCAGGTCCATCCTGAACATTTCCTATAACTTCTGTTCCTCTTAGTATGACTACTGTAATCCTATTTTCCTTCTCTCGTCGCCGAGGTTTGGACAGACGAGAATGAAATGGGCTAAGAGGTCTTCAGTCTCTACCCCACATAGCTTACACTCTACCCTTTCTCAAATTCATCTCTTTTCCTATCATTTAGTCTTAGGCAGTTGGCCTTGGCTTTATACATAAAAGCCGATTCCGTTTCATGTTAGAACATTTCTACTACTGTTTGATCTTTTCATTGTATTATTTCTTACATATTCAATGAAAAGATTAGTCAAGAGCTTAAGAAAAGGAATAAGACTACGTAGAAGTTAGTGCGACAGGTAAACTGTGGTAATTTTTTCCCATGTACGACCAGAAAGAAGTCACAGAAGGAAAAAAAGTTTAAATAAATGTTAGGGCACAAATCAGGTTACAGTGACTTAAAATTTTACCCTTGAAAATAATAAAGAACTCAAGACTACATATAGTTAAAGACAAGATCTTCATGGTCTTCTCAACCTTCAAGGCCAACGAGATGACACCCGTGCTTAAACAACGATTGAAAGGACCGATACGAGGTTGATAAAATAATTACTAAAAGATTATGCAGCAAGCAGATTACGATGTAACATGGTTGATCGTGCAGTTATGAGGATCACGAACCGAACCTTAAGATGATCTACAATATTACATTTTACCCGATATAAAATATACTGTACCATACTGGATTCTTTATCCTGTTTTCAATAAGCAAATCAATACCTAACCTTTGGTACTCTATTTTTCAGGTTGGCTAGCTTTTCCCGAGAGGAGTTGCGTGGAAGAACTACATTAAGAGTCATTCCCATTTCCTGTAATTCAGGATTTGCAACAACCTAAAGATCTATTGGATACACCTTGTACTTCAAGAACTCGTCTAAGATCATCAGAAAGTTGTTAGGTAAGGAGAAAATTTAGTAGTTTAATGGGTAGTTTGTAGTAGGGTACACCTATTTTGCTTAAAATATTCACTATTTGACACAAAGGTCCTCCGTTAGATTTCTCCAGTCGTCGCTTTTCTTGTGCTTTTAATTCAATACTTCACCATTTATCATCTCCTTAGCACTTCAGTCCTCAGCCATGCAGGCCTGCGTCTTCCATCCCTTGTGGAGCCCAGATGAACAAGGGTAAATCTATATTTCAAGATTGGATTTTGACATACTAATTATAAGACAAGACGTTTGTAGAATGACAGACCAGTATAGACGCCTTGCTTAGGAAGGTCTCCAATTTTGACCTATAATTTAGGTTAGTCAAACTCACGCTATAACTATAAGGCAGGTTAACACGGTAAAACGTAATAAGACAGAGAAGTGTTTGACATAATGTTCGAACGTGTGAACCTGCCTTAAAGTTATTATAGAATAAGCTCAACTAATCTAAACTACAAGTCAAAATTGGCGTTATTCCTAAACTTCTGAAGTTTTCCGAAAGGTGCAAGACTGGCATTTAGTAGGCTGGCCAGGGCACCAGCCACCCGTTGAGATACTACCACTAGTGTGTTATGGGGTCTTTTGACTGGCCAGACAGTACTACATTGGATCCTTCTCTCTGGTTACGGTTCATTTTCCCTTTGCCTACATATTCACACACCGAATAGTCTGGACTATTCGTTACATATTCTCCTCTGTCCTCATACACCTGACAACACTGAGATTACCAAACAATTCTTCTTACTGCACTGTAATTGTTCAGTGGCCACTTTCCTCTTTGTAAGGGTAGAAGAGACTCTTTAGCTTTGGTAAGCAGCTCTTCTAGGAGAAGGACACTCCAAAATCAAACCATTGTTCTCTAATCTTGGGTAGTGCCTTAGCCTCTGTACCATGGTCTTCCACTGTCTTGGGTTAGAGTTCTCTTGCTTGATTGTACACTCGGGCACACTGTTCTATCTTATTTCTCTTCCACTTTTTTTGTTAAAGTTTTTATAGTTTATAAAGTGATATTTATTTTAATATTGTTGCTCTTCTTGAAATATATTATTTTTCCTTGTTTCCTTTCCTCACTGAGCTATTTTCCCTGTTGGAGCCCCTGGGCTTATAGCATCCTGCTTTTCCAACTAGGGTTGTAGCTTAGCAAGTAATAATAATAATAATAATAGCTTTTAATCTGCACAATTGCAATAGGATTGAGAGCAAGACGTCTATGCTTGTTTGTCATTCTACAAACGCCTTGTCTTACAGTTAAGACGCCAAAATACAATATTGAAATATGATTTTGTCAACCACGTTTGTCGAACGGTTCGAAAAACGTCTATTCTCGCCTGACTTTGTGAGCGGAGCTTCCTTGTCCACAAGCCTTATGCACTAGTGACAGACTCCACCTCTTTGAATTGTTTAACAAGCGGGTTCGATGAACCGTTCGAACGAGTGAACTCCCTTTAGTTCTGAGAATTTACAGACATTTTAATCAGTAGCGGTGGACCACCACACTAATTGGCGGTTGTGGGTAATCTGAAATGCTCGTGGGGACCTAACTTGACCTGGTCCTGACTTCTAGGAGTGATTAGTTTGATACAGTACCTTGAAAATAATAAATATCACAAATTTTAAGTAATTTGTATTTTTCCTAACAATACTTACCGAAGAAACACTTTATAGGAGATTACTGGTAACTCCTCTCTGACGACCAGATTTTTACGTAGTTTCCCCCTACTTCCATGTTCTATACTGTCCTGAATAACGGGAAATAACATGACCTGGGGGCATTGCCCAGGAAGGTCGCCCGTCTTTGAGAAGCTCTCCCCAGTATGTTTTATGTAATAATAATAATGTTTATTGGACAAAAAATATTTACATTCAAAGATTTACAAAAAGAAAAAAAGACTCAGTCCAAGCCCATGTGGAGCAGAGCTCTTCGGGCAATAATACAACAAAATAATATCATCAATTAAGTAAAAATAAAAAATAAAGTAAATATGGATATAGATATACAAAATGTACGCATACATATACATAATCATATGTATACAAATAGATACATATAAATGAGAATCTTAGCCTAAAAACAAATGGAAATGCATATTTATATGATAAGGAAAGATGGTATATGAAAGCTAATGGTATATACATTGAAAAAATTGTAGATATTAAGCAAAAAACTCAGTAAAAGAACTAGTTTTACAAATAAAAAAATATTCTAAACAATGAAACATACTTGCTTTGTGGTTAGGTAGGCAAGTATAAATATTTATTAATAAAGCTTAATACCCAGATAACAGGAGATTTGTATATGATTTCTTAAAAGACCGAACGCTAAGCAGTGCCTTTAGATAAGCGGGCAGAGTATTCCAAAGTTTAATACCTTGGTATAGATACGATTGCTCGCATCTATTAATACGTATGAAAGGGAGAGTTAAGTTTGAATTTCTTGTTCCATATGGATGAACTGATTGTTCCTGAATTATTTTTCGTCTTAAATCTGGAAATTTGTTCAAAATAAGTGTTTGGAACATCATATTCATTAAGGAGAGCTTATAATTGTCTTCCAGCTTCAATAATGAACAAAACCACGAGGTCAGCGGGGCACTGCGGGGACGGTTGGGGGGGCCCTAAACCTAAAGTGTTTCTTCGGTAAGTATTGTTAGGAAAAATACAAATTACTTAAAATTTGTGATTTGTTCCGACACAGAGACTTACCTTGAAACACTTTATAGGAGACTTACACCTTAGGAGGGGGGAGTGCCCTTTAGCCCTGACCCCGATGGACAGTAGGGAAAACTACGTAAAAGACTCATTAAGTGTGATATAACACTTACCCTTCTGCAATATCTTCGTTGTGCTTGATATGGCGAATTTTCGTCTTGTGTAATGAGCGATATTTCTTGATGACGACTGACGGTACGAGAAAGTTAGAAAAGGGGGGAAAATAGAACTCGGCTCCTTGTGTCTAGATACTTTATGTTTCGCGATTGAGCCTGGGGCTTGAGCTGTCAAACCGAATGCAGGGCTGAGATGACCGGCCCGATAGAAAACCCATCTAGAGACTTTCTCGTACAGTCCTTGAGATAATGTGCGGTGAAGGTCGACTGGTTGGACCAAGTTCCCGCTCGAAGAACCTGCGCTACTGACATGTTCTTTTCGAACGTTAGAGAGGTGCTAATGCCCCGAACAACGTGAGCTCTGGGTTTCCCCGGTGTAGGAAGACCTTGTTTTAAGTAGGCTTGCGTGATCACTTTCCTGAGCCAGAACGAAACCGTATTTTTGGATATGTTTTTCTTTATTTTCCCCATGAGACGAAGCGATTCTTGATAGACGGGCGGAGGTTTGCCGTTCTCTTAAAATATTTCCTAATAGTCCTGACCGGGCATAATTTTAGGTCCTTCGGGTTTCCTTTATTCGGGATTGCCGGAATCGAAAAACTCTCAAACCTCGGATCCCACACCGAGGGGTTCTGAGTCTTGGCGACGAAGGATTTGACAAACTTAAAGGTTACTTCCTTCCATCCCCTAGTATGTTCCACCTCGAATGACAGTCCGTGTAGCTCGCCCACCCTCTTAGCCGAGGCTAATGCTAGCAAGAAGACCGCCTTGAGCGTGAGATTCTTGTCATCGATGTCCTTTAAGGGCTCGAATGGTGGTTTCCGTAACATATCTAGGACTCGCGCTAAGTCCCAACTCGGGATTCTAGGGGCGGAAGGGGGGCATGATTGTTCGAACGCTCTGATAAGCATGGAGATATGCCTGGAGGAGCCGAGATCTATGCCCTTGAGAAGAAAGACTTGACCCAGGGCCGCCCGAACTCCCTTGATCGCTGGAACTGACATGTCTAATTTGTCCCTGAGATAAACCATGACGTCGGCTATCACGGGCACTGACGCTTCCAAGGGCTCTAACTTCTTGTCCCTGCACCACTTCACGAATACCGCCCACTTAGACTGGTAGACGGCTGTGGATGATTTCCTCCGGTATAGCGACATCCTCCTGGCTGTCTTACCGGAGTACCCTTGCTTCTTCAGGAGCCGCTGGATAATCTCCAGGCGTGAAGACGAAGGGCTTGCGGGTTTCTGTGAAACCGCTGAAAGTGAGGTTGTTTTAATAGGTTTGACCTGCCGGGTAGAGGCCAAGGAGGTAGGACGGTGAGGTTCCTTAGGTCCGCGAACCATTCTCTCTCCGGCCACCAAGGCGCTACCAAAGTCATCCTTAGGTTGGTTGCTGCCCTTACTCTGTTGAGGACCTGCCTTATCAGGGAGAAGGGGGGAAGACGTACACGTCCAGTCCGTCCCACTTGTGCTGAAAGACGTCTTCCATTGCCGCCTTCGGATCTGGGACGGGAGAACAAAATACGGGGAGTTGCTCGTTCAACCTTGTTGCAAACAGATCCATCACCGGAGATCCCTACATCTGTATAATGTAGCTTGCCACTTGTGGGTGTAGGGACCATTCTGCTGCTACCACTTGCCCCACTCTGCTGAGGCCGTCTGCTAGGACGTTGTTCTTCCCTGGGATGAACCTTGCCGTCAGGATGACGTCCTTCTGTTCCGCCCATTTTAGGATTTGAAGGGCTAGTTCGCACAACTCTTTTGATCTGTCCCCCCTCCTTCTTCACGTAAACCACCACCGTTGCATTGTCTGACATTAGGGCCACCGAACGCCCTCTCATGTCCTCCTCGAAGTGGTTGCAGGCTTCTTGGACCGCTTCTCATTTCCAGGATATTTATGTGTAGGGATTTCTCCCCCTCTGACCACGCCCCCTTTGCTGTCTTTTCCCGGAGATGGGCTCCCCACCCGTCCTTCGATGCTTCCGTGAAGAGAAGAACCTCCGGAGGTTGGGAGGACAGTAGCATCCCCCTTAGGGTGTTCGACCGATCCTGCCACCATTCCAAGGCCTTCCTGGACTCCTGAAGGAGAGGGACCACAATGTCCGGGGAACTTTTCTGGTTCCAATGTTCTTTCAGGTTCCATTGAACCCTTAAGTTCTGTCTCCCGTGAGGTACCAGCTTCTCTAGGGACACCAGGTGCCCTACCAACCTTTGCCAACCCTTCGCTCTCCTGGGGCGTCCCAGAAGGAAGGGCCGGAGCACTCGATCCAGGTTGTCCAGCCTTTCCGTGGTTGGGAATTCCTTGACCTGTAACGAATCCAGGACCATTCCAAGGTACGTCCTCCTGTTGGATGGGGTTAGCTGTGATTTCTCCAAGTTGACCACGATGCCCAGGGTCTTGCACAATTGAAGATCTTCGCCCTGTTGTTCCAAGTCTTCCTTTGAGGATGAAAGGAGTAACCAGTCGTCCAGGTACCTGATCAGTCGAATGCCCCGTTCGTGGGCCCATATGGGGACCGTCGTAAAGACCCTCGTGAATACCTGGGAGGCTGTTGAAAGACCGAAGCATAGGGCCTTGAATTGTAACACCTGGGTACCCCACTTGACCCGGAGAAACTTCCTGCTCGACGGATGAATGGGCACTCGGAAGTAGTCGTCCTTGAGGTCTATAGAAATCAAAAAGTCGCCCTCTCTCAAGGAAGCCATGACCGTTCTTGGAGTGTCCATTTTGAAGGTCACTTTCCTGAGAAACCTGTTGAGGGCTGACAGGTCTATTACAGGTCTCCACCCTCCTGTCTCTTTTTCCACTAGGAACAGGCGGCTGTAGAACCCCGGACCCGGGAATGTCACTGTTTCTAAAGCTCCCTTCTGCAGCAACGTCTTGACTTCTTCGTCCAACGCTGCCCTCTTCGCCAGGTCCTTGGGCACCAACCAGTCTGCCTGCGTTGCTGGAACTAGGGGGGGTGTCTCTTCCATGAAGGGGATCCTGTAGCCCTCCTTTAGTACTGTAACTGTCCACGGATCTGCTCCGTGGAGCTTCCATGCTTGCCAAGTGAGTCTGAGGCATCCCCCTACCTGAGGCTTGGGCAGGGGAGGGGGGCCTCCCATCTTATCTCCTACGGGAAGAACGGCCTGTTCTCCCCCTCCTGGAGGAGTAGAAAGAAGACCTATACGTTGGGGGGTTAGAAGATGAACCTCTTCGGGGGGGAACCACAGAGGAAGACCACTGTCCTGACGAGGGTTCCCTCCTTCCTTGAGTTGGTGTGGTACGCGCGGCCATGGGTGCTTCTGTCACTGGCCTCCTGAAGATGGGGCGGCGTGCCGCCTGTGGCTTCAGGGTAGGTAGCTCCCTCTTTTTGGCCAACTTCTCCACGACCTCTTCCGCCTTCTTCGTCGGAATAAGCTGCTCCCCCCAGACGGAGCAGGTCTTCAAGGCTTTAGCTTCTCTGTCAGGAATCTTAATGGGAAGGTTCTTGACTAGGGCGTCTCTTCTCCGGAGAATCCAGTTTGCGGAGAGAGCCAAAGACTGAAAGGTCAGGAATTTAAGGGCGCGGCTACCTGACCCCAGCAACTCATTCAGAGCCTCCCGTTTTGCAGGTTCCATGGTGTCTGTAGGAATCTGGGTGCCTACTAGGGTGGTGGCCCACCAATCCAGCCAGGAGGCCATATTAACTAAGTCCTTGGACATCTCCTCCATCATTGCCGACTCGGAAGGGGAGAAGAAGGTATATGCTGCCGATGCCCTCCCGTCGGAGATGCCCTGGCACAGGATGTCTATGGTTTCCTCGGTCTTGTACGCACCGGTCGGCCTATTTTCTAAAGAGTAGTATTTCGTCTGCGACTTCAAACCCTGTAGGAGCTTTGCTGAGCTGTGACCCCTGCAGGAGTCGCTATTGCAGGATATGACCTTATCAATGTGAGTCTTTCCAATCCCCACGTTATTGGCCTCGGGAAGAGAGAGAGAGGACTTTTTCTGGGCGGGGACCTCTATGAACTTGTTCAGGCCTGAAGTCCAGGGTTCTTCCTCTTGAGTGGCGGGTTCTATAAGGTTGTTATAACCCCTAATTAAGGCAAGGACTCTCCTGTACGCTGGGACTTCCCGTCCCGAGATCCTGTGGGAGACCGCAAGGGGAGTTCCTCCACACAGACTGATCCCCATTCTCCTGGAGGACCTGGACGACGGGACGGGCTCCTCCGTGAAACAGATCGACGGGGGTGCCAGTCCCTGTCTATCATCTCGATGGGGAGACCCGTCTAGGCTGTCCATCCTAGGCGACGGCTCCCTCCACTGAGCGGATGGAGTGGCTCTAGGAAGGGACTAGGCCTACAAGACGAGGTCCTCCGCCCACCGGCTGACTCTCTGGCGGGGTTCTTGGCTTGTATGGAGGGGAACGGGGACTTCCCGTCCCGAGATCTTGTGGGAGACCGCAAGGGGAGTTCCTCCACACAGACTGATCCCCATTCTCCTCGAGAACCGGGACGGCTCCTCCGTGAAACAGATCGACGGGGGTGCCCGTCCCTGTCTATCATCCCGATGGGGAGACCCGTCTAGGCTGCCCATCCTAGAAGACGGCTCCCTCCACTGAGCGGATGGGTTGGCTCTAGGAAGGGACTTAGGCCTACAAGACGGGGTCCTCCGCCCATCAGCTGACTCTCTGGCGGGGCTCTTGGCTTGTATGGAGGGGAACGGGGACTTCCCGTCCCGAGATCCTGTGGGAGACCGCAAGGGGAGTTCCTCCACACAGACTGATCTCTCTTCCTCCTGTGTCGTCTCCGACGTTCCTCGCTTGAAGGGCCCGAAGGATCGAGCCCCGATGCGGATCCAGGGTGAAGGACTAGCATAGGACCTCTTCCATGTCCAGTGGGGACCTCAACGGCGTCCTTGGTACATCCCACGCCAGCGGATCCCTCCGCAGCTGAAGCGCCTGAGGCCTCTACCCATGAATCTGGTGATAAGAAAAAAGGAACATTATTAGGCCACATGGGGTCCTCCGCCGAGACGCCGTCCCTACGAGAGAGACGTGTCCCTCGGACCCCCACACACTCACCTGTAGGCGCCTGATCTGCCCTGAACGAAGAAGGTTCCCCCCACAACATCTCACCCTTGGGAAGGAGGCACCAACTTCTTACACTTCAAGGACTTACCTCGTCCCCTACTCTGGGTAGGGGAGAAGAATGCACTCAACCTGCCCCCTCTCCTGCCGACGTCGCAGGGGAAGACATGCCAGTTTCCCTAGGAGACCTCTTCGAGTCCGTCTTCATCGTGCCGCATTCTGACGGCGAACTGGCTTTGACAAGAAAGCCCAACACGAATACCCGGCTCTAGGCCCAGGACAACGGCGACCGTACTCCAAAGCACACACAGAGATCGCTAAACCCAAGCATAAAGCAAGGCAAAGCACTAAAACGCCAATAAAAGCACAAAGGAACGATCCTAAAAGAACACAGATAAGGCACTAATCACTCGTGAAGGAATCGAGACCATGTAGTAACTACATAGTAACGCGCACAAAAGGGGGTCGCACAGAGAATAAGGAGCGGTGTGTGTGTTAACACAACGCGACCAGAAAACATACTGGGGAGAGCTTCTCAAAGACGGGCGACCTTCCTGGGCAATGCCCCCAGGTCATGTTATTTCCCGTTATTCAGGACAGTATAGAACATGGAAGTAGGGGGAAACTACGTAAAAATCTGGTCGTCAGAGAGGAGTTACCAGTAATCTCCTATAAAGTGTTTCAAGGTAAGTCTCTGTGTCGGAACAAAATGTGGTTTTCGTATGAAAACATCTTGGTAACTTCTCAGGGCTTACTGCATAATTTCAGAGGGAACCTATGGCATGTTTTCAACAGGAACTCTTCTTTCATAAAAATACTAGGAAAATGTTACTTCGGCAATAGCTAATGTGTGATGTCATTCACCACGTTCAACCTACATCAACAGAGGGCCAATGAGATTAAATTGCAAGAAAAGCGAGGCATTGCAGAGCAAACCTAACAAGGGGTTACTGCTAAAATAGTACAAATCTGTTGATAGTCCAAGAAGAGGGATTTGCATTACAACACTGATACAAATCACCTAAAAAACATAGGATGGAAAATACCCATTTTATACGCACAGCCCAGTCCGTCATTCTACAAAGGACGCCCATATCCAAGCCGGTCTCTCAAATGCCTTCCCTTCTAATGCACGGCTTTTCTGACATATTACGTACTGATCATTACACCTAGAAAAGTTTCCTTTCTAACAGTGCCAACGGAAAAGCGAATCCCTTCGGCCCGCAACTGAACTGAACAGTTCAAAATACAGTATTCCTATACGCACACGTAACAGCCTTCATTTCTTCCCTTCCTTTAACTAGTATTTTAGTATGCTATGGTAAAACCATCTACATACAAGGTTAAAAAAAGTGGGGTAAACTCCCTCAAAGGTTATGATCTTGTCACCAAACAGTTATCATTGATGACTTGCAATACAGTGTACTGGTTTAAATCTGTGGGGATTACAAGTTATGTTGTACACAACAATTGCCAAGGCCATTAAACCATCTACCCATAAACAGCAATAACTAAGGTCGGTGACTTGACCTATGAACGAAAAAAGCTCTGCAGGAACGAGCTTGGTATAAATAAAAAATGCGGAGCCTTTGTAAATCAGCGGCCAGTTCCTCACGCGGCGATTAAAAATGGACATTGAGCTAAACTTTTCCCCACTAACGTAACCTACAAGGCGTTTCCTTACCTACTTACCTAACGGAGGGGTCACGCCACCCTGCGACCCCCTTACACTGCAGTATTTTAAGTTAGACTTAATACATACAGGTGGCTGCTATCATACATACACCCCAAAAATGCTTTGCATCAAAAGTTACTCCAAAGGCAATTGGGGGTGGATGCATGATAGCGGCCACCTGTATGTATGATGATGGCAGACTAATAATACGGCAGAGTAAGGCGGTCGCTGGGCTGTTAGACCCTCCTTTAGGCAAGTAGGTAAAGACACGGCTTACAGGTTTGGTTTAGGGGGGGGGTGGCAGTTTACATTAGCTGTTGTCCATTTCTAAAGTACGCGGGAGGACCTGGCCGCTAAAATACAAAGGCTCCAGCAATTGTAATTGGTTACCATAATATAATGGTTAAGAAAATAGAAAAATAGTCATTGGAATAGGGAACTAGATTAATTCTCGGGCCATGGAGGTGACTTATTTAGATTAGTTAGACAAGGAAAAATTTCCTACTAATAAACCGCTTTATCTTATACAAATAAAAATTTCCTTCAAAATTGACACTTTTAATTTCACCGCAGATGTATATCTCCATCTATATCAGTCAGTAATAGAGGACTCCCCAGTGGAAACCTAGTTTTAGGTAAGGAAAACAATTGGAAATTGATAAATGGTAAAAAAAAACCTTTCTTTCTCTATACATTATTTCCCTGTCCATAAATATAATTATATCACAATTTCAATAATATTATGCTCTAATTGTGATACCATAAGGCCCATGACAGGACATTGGCCAAATTCGTACCTGGCCTGGTGACACTTTTTGATGTACCTTTATCGATACGGGGTGTATGTACAATAGCGCCCACATGTATGTATTAGGAGTCTAACTTAGGATACGTCCGTGTAAGGGGGGTTCGCAAGGGGGTGTTAGCCCCCCGCTAGGTAAGCAGGCAAGGACACCGCTTGTAGGTTAGGTTAGGGGGGAAGTTTAGGATAGTCGATGTCCATTTTTAATAAATAAATGAGGAACTAGCCGCTGATATACAAAGGCTCCATCGATACTAATATTAATGTTGGTGCTATAAAGACATGTCAATATAATATCCTGGCCCCTCAACCATTTAGGTATTAATGCATGCTGGGGAAAATTAAATGTATCAAGAAATTGATGAAAATTAAAGCTATTTTGATGTATATATGAAAAGAATTAATTGCAATGTAAAAGGAAATTTAGGTTATAACTATTTACCTGGTGTAGCAATTATATTTTTCTTTTTAAGTTGAATTATATTTTAAACAATCAACATTTTCAGTTTGATTTCAGTATACAATAGCATTTGTATATTTAATAACCATCTAAATTAACAATTTACAAAATTACACATTAATTTCGATTCTCAATTACTCAAAAACAACTCATACATGTGGGTTCCCAAGTCTATATAAGCTACCACTAGACATTAAAGGTTTCAAGAAATAAATAACACCCATAGAATAGCCCTTAAACGTAAAAGTAATAAGTTATCTTAAACAACTTATTAATAAATGAAAAAATTAAGTCTGCATTTCCCTGTCAATTGCAAAATTTTCACGGTAATCGTAGTTTTCACGCAAAATTTTTGTTATCGTAGTTTTTACCCAATATATTTCCGATTATCGTAGATTTTACACATTTTTACGGTTATCGTAGTATTTACGCAAAATGTTTAGTTATAGTAGATTTTACGCAAAATGTTCACGGTGTTTTAAGTGTTTTGTACACAAACGATAATCGTATTCTGCAAATATTACGATAGAATTTAGAGGTGAAAATACAGTTACTACCTACTACAGCTGTATTATACCTTAATTCTTTAGGCAAATGAGATACATTAGAATAGGTAAATTTGTATCGATTCTTTACGGCTATCGTAATTTCTACGCAAACGTTTCAATGGTATCGTTAACCTGCAGATACTACAATAGGGCTTCAAGGTACAATACAGTTAATGCAGTTGTATAATACATTATATTACCTAACGCAAATTATACACATTATAAGACTCGTAGAACTATATATTTATTTCCCGTCGGCTTAATAAGCGACTGTATCGTTCATGCCGGACAGGAATGGCATCAAAGACGGGAAAATTGGTTAAAAATCCCTATTACTACATTTTTATAAACGTTAATTATGATCTAATTAACAAAATACATTTGTAATTAACATAAAAATCAAACAATATTATAAAATAACAATAAATATAATATTCTTTCAACACAAACAACAGCGAGACCCGTTCGATACCGATGCTAAAAACACATTTCACAAGTTATTTTTTCAAAGGTGAATATCACCGTTAAATTACTAATTAATTAACTAATTAACACCACCAGTACTTTGTTCAATACCTAAACTAATTACTGTGCAATAATTAGATAAGGATGATCTAAGATGACACGGAAATTCAACGAGATAATATTAGACGAAGCACTTACGTGAAGGACTGCTTTAGAATTGAACGAGCTAAGGACCGTAGGACGTGAATTTCATCAGTAGGCGAACTTAGAGAGTCTTTTAAAAAGTCAAAATATATATATTTTTAATAATTTTCCTTCATTTTAAGATGATTATAATAATTTATATATATATATATTAAATTTCTTTATATTAGCATGTATTATGTGACTTCATATCGTAGGGTTCTAATGGAAAATAAGCTAAAAAGTCAAAAAATATATATATTTTTTTTAATAAATTTCCTTCTTTTTAAGATGATTATAATAATTTTGATATATTTATTAAATTAATTTATAATAGTATGTATTATATGGTTTAATATCGTATGGTTCTAATGGAAAATAAGCTAAAAACAATTGTGATATCGTAAAAAAAGACAATAGAAATACCATAATATTTATATCTTTTAAGTAAAAACTTTAAATATAGATATCTAAAAAAAAATATTTTATTGCTTTTACACGAATTAAATATCACAAAAACGTATTTTTCATTTTCATTTTTCGGTGGGAATTTCAGTGACGTATTTAACCTTTTTATTTTTAACAGACACAGTAGTTAACACGTGTTATAGAATT
>NC_090753.1:67015003-67017503 GCF_036898095.1 Palaemon carinicauda
AAATAAAGCTTTCACATATAAACTATAAAAACTTCAAAGAAGAAGAAGAAGAAAAAGAAGAGAAATAAGATAGAATAGTGTGTCCGAGTGCACCATCAAGCAAGAGAACTCTACCCTAAGACAGTGGCAGACCATGGTACAGAGGCTATGCCACTACCAAAGACTAGAGAACAATGGTTTGATTTTGGAGTGTCCTAGAAGAGCTGCTTACCATAGCTAAAGAGCCTCTTCTACCCTTACCAAGAGGAAAGTAGCCACTGAAAAATTACATTGCAGTAGTTAACACTTGTAGTGAAGAGGAATTGTTTGGTAATCTCAGTGTTGTCAGGTGTATGAGGACAGGGAAGAATGTGTGAAGAATGGGCTAGACCAGGGATAGGGAACCTGTGGCCTTGAGGCCAAATATGGCCTTCTGGACCATCAAGTGTGGCCTTCTATGGCCTTTGATATATGTACAGTATGTGTAGTATATTTCTGCTTTGCCACTGAATATTGTGTGTTTGAAATAATTCTATTGTATGTACGTACATACAAATATGTACACACAGACAAAAGGAAAGTTGTGTTCAGTGATGTACCTCTCAGAGAATGGAAACAATTTTTCCTTGAACTCAATGAATCCTAACGTAATACAACTAGCAGTTTTTCCTTGTCAGCTGTAATAACTGTTGTAGCTGACAAGGAAAAACTACTAGTTGCAGTGAGTGATAATGTACACACAGATAAGAGGAAAGTTGTGTTTTAGTGGTGTACCTGCCAGAGAATGGAAGCAATCTTTCCTTGAATTCAATGAATCTTAATACAACTACATTTTCCTTGTCATCTGCAACAGCTGTTGTAGCAGACAAGGAAAAACTGCTAGTTGCAGTGAGTGAGTGATTTAACGTATGATGGAGGAGAGAGTTCCTGTTTTGTCCATCTCCTCATTGTCATCTATGTTAGTTTTAGATGAGTCAACAGTTTCCAGATTTTTGGCATAAAAATATTTTATTTGTGCTTTCACTGATGAGTTTTGATTGTATAAAAAACAGCTTCCCTTAGGTAACCTTAACGCAAGGACAAGAGGAACAGACATTTTAACAACTCCAATAAGCAATGTCACAAAGGAGGACTAAATTTTACTTCCTTATAATAATTTATGCACTGATGGTGTTCCAGCTATGATGGCTAAAAACTAGGTATTTATTGAACATCTTAAGAAAGCAAAAAAGTGTGTTTAAACAGATACAATATTTTACAGGGATGTTACATTTTTATGAAACGTGATTGTATAAAAAGTACCTACTTGCCAATATAAAATATTTGAAAAGTTTATATTGTTGTTATTTATAAGCTATCTTTACCAAAAGATTAATATTATTTTATTTATCACTTCAATACAAAGAACCCACTTGCTTAACTAAAGTAATTTGAAAATGACATGCTTTCGATATTATTCATTTACTTACGGTAGTTTGAAAACTACCCAAACTTGAATGAAATATTTTAAAATTTAGTTTTCAATATAATTCATTTACTGATAACTTGCATAAAAAGTACTTAATTCAAATATTTGAAAATATAATGCTTTAAATCTGTCACTCTTTCTTTAAATTACTAATACATTACTTGGAGGGTAAAATAACCAACAAAATTCTATGCTGCCTTAATGAGCATTGAGGAATTGTAAGATGGCCTTCATCCAAAAAAGGGTTCCCCATCGCTGGGCTAGACTATTCTGTGTATGTGTCAGCAAAGATGAAATGAGCCGTAACCAGAGAGGGGTCCAATTGTTTGGTAATCTCAGTGTTGTCAGGTGTATGGGGATAGAGGAGAATCTGTAATGAATAGGCTAGACTATTCTGTGTATGTGTAGAAAAAGGAAAAATAAGCCGTAACCAGAGAGAGGGATCCAATGTAGTACTGTCTTGCGAGTCAACTGACCCCTTAACTCTCTAGCGGTTGTTTCTCAATGGGTGGCTGGTGCCGTAACCAGAGAGAGGGATCCAATGTAGTACTGTCAAGGAACCAATAACTCTCTAGCTGTAGTATCTCAATGGGTGACTGGTGCCTTGGCCAACCTACTACTTATTATTAACTGTTTATTTTTTACCAAAAAAATCATTTACCATCTGATATATTCAACTAAGATAGTTTTTGAATAGTGTATTTCTATATACTATGCTTCTCTTAGTACAAGTCGTCACATACATACACATATACCAAGGCACTTCCCCAATTTTGGGGGGTAGCCGACATCAAACAAATGAAACAAAAAAGGGGACCTCTCTTCTCTACGTTCCTCCCACCCTGACAAGGGACTCAACCGAGTTCAGCTGGTACTGCTAGGGTGCCACAGCCCACCCTCCCCTGTTATCCACCACAGATGAAGCTTCATAACGCTGAATCCCCTACTAATGCTACCTCCGCGGTCATCTAAGGCACCGGGGAAAGCAGCAGGGCCTACCGGAACCGGGTCACAATCGCTCGCCATTCATTCCTATTTCTAGCACGCTCTCTT
>NC_090753.1:67020003-67025003 GCF_036898095.1 Palaemon carinicauda
AGTCCTAGGCGCCTTTATCACCTGTTAACACATCATACGAAATGGCTCTCTTGTTTTAATGTCCTTATGTTCCTTCTGTCACCTCGCCCTTTCCTGTCTCCCTCATAACTATTCTAGCGCCCTCCCACTCACTCTCCCTGTCTCTCATTTTCTTTATTTCCTGCTTTTGTCTTATTTTCATTATCTCAAAGATCCATCAAAACACATTCACTTGTGATAATGACCCCTTGTTTTTATGGGAATCATGATGAGACGATGAAGGAATTATACTAAGCTCGTTTCTTTGGATCTGAGAGTGAATGGCTGCTGCCATTATTATTATTATTATTATTATTATTATTATTATTATTATTATTATTATTACTTACTAAGCTACAATCTTAGTTGGAAAAGCAGGATGCTATAAGCCCAGGGGCTCCAACAGGGAAAATAGCTCAGTGAAGAAAGGAAAAAAGGAAAATAAAATATTTTAAGAAGAGTAACAATGAATATCTCCTATATAAACTATAAAAACTTTAATAAAAAAAGAGGAAGAGAAATAAGATAGGAGAGTGTGCTCGAGTGTACCCTCAAGCAAGAAAACTCTAATCCAAGACAGTGGAAGGCCATGGTACAGAGGCTATGGCACTACCCAAGACTAGAGAACACTGGTTTGATTTTGGAGTGTCCTTCTCCTAGAAGAGCTGCTTACCATACCTAAAGATTCTCTTCTACCCTTACCAAGAGGAAAGTGGCACTGAACAATTACAGTGCAGTAACCCCTTGGGTGAAGAAGAATTGTTTGGTAATCTGCGATTGGCCTCCAGTAATCCAGAGGTCATAACTAAAATACTTCAGCCAATTATAAAGGCTCCAATAGTATCGGCTGCGGAGATTTACCGTCAGCTTAAAAAAACAGGTCTGACTTTTGACGATTCTAAAGGCTGCAATAGTATCGGCTGTGGATATTTACCGTCAGCTTAAAAAAACAGGGCTGTCTCTTATTTATTATTAAGGCTACAGTAAAATCGGCTGTGGATATTTACCGTCAGCTTAAAAATACGGGTCTGACTTTTGATGATTCTGAAGGCTCCAATAGTATCGGCTGTGGATATTTACCGTCAGCTTAGAAAAACAGTTCTCTCTCTTATTTATTATAAAGGTTCCAGTAAAATTGGCTGTGGATATTTACCGTCAGCTTAGAAAAACAGTTCTCTCTCTTATTTATTATAAAGGTTCCAGTAAAATTGGCTGCGGATATTTACCGTCAGCTTAGAAAAACAGTTCTCTCTCTTATTTATTATAAAGGTTCCAGTAAAATCGGCTGCGGATATTTACCGTCAGCTTAGAAAAACAGTTCTCTCTCTTATTTATTATAAAGGTTCCAGTAAAATCGGCTGCGGATATTTACCGTCAGCTTAGAAAAACAGTTCTCTCTCTTATTTATTATAAAGGATCCAGTAAAATTGGCTGCGGATATTTACCGTCAGCTTAGAAAAACAGTTCTCTCTCTTATTTATTATAAAGGTTCCAGTAAAATCGGCTGTGGATATTTACCGTCAGCTTAAAAATACAGGTCTGACTTTTGATGATTCTGAAGGCTCCAATAGTATCGGCTGTGGATATTTACCGTCAGCTTAGAAAAACAGTTCTCTCTCTTATTTATTATAAAGGTTCCAGTAAAATTGGCTGCGGATATTTACCGTCAGCTTAGAAAAACAGTTCTCTCTCTTATTTATTATAAAGGTTCCAGTAAAATCGGCTGCGGATATTTACCGTCAGCTTAGAAAAACAGTTCTCTCTCTTATTTATTATAAAGGTTCCAGTAAAATCGGCTGCGGATATTTACCGTCAGCTTAGAAAAACAGTTCTCTCTCTTATTTATTATAAAGGTTCCAGTAAAATCGGCTGCGGATATTTACCGTCAGCTTAGAAAAACAGTTCTCTCTCTTATTTATTATAAAGGTTCCAGTAAAATCGGCTGCGGATATTTACCGTCAGCTTAGAAAAACAGTTCTCTCTCTTATTTATTATAAAGGTTCCAGTAAAATCGGCTGCGGATATTTACCGTCAGCTTAGAAAAACAGTTCTCTCTCTTATTTATTATAAAGGTTCCAGTAAAATCGGCTGCGGATATTTACCGTCAGCTTAGAAAAACAGTTCTCTCTCTTATTTATTATAAAGGTTCCAGTAAAATCGGCTGCGGATATTTACCGTCAGCTTAGAAAAACAGTTCTCTCTCTTATTTATTATAAAGGTTCCAGTAAAATCGGCTGCGGATATTTACCGTCAGCTTAGAAAAACAGTTCTCTCTCTTATTTATTATAAAGGTTCCAGTAAAATCGGCTGCGGATATTTACCGTCAGCTTAGAAAAACAGGTCTCTCTCTTAGTTATCATAAAGGTTCCAGTAAAATCGGCTGCGGATATTTACCGTCAGCTTAAAAAAACAGGTCTCTCTCTTAGTTATCATAAAGGTTCCAGTAAAATCGGCTGCGGATATTTACCGTCAGCTTAAAAAAACAGGTCTCTCTCTTAGTTATCATAAAGGTTCCAGTAAAATCGGCTGCGGATATTTACCGTCAGCTTAAAAAAACAGGTCTCTCTCTTAGTTATCATAAAGGTTCCAGTAAAATCGGCTGCGGATATTTACCGTCAGCTTAAAAAAACAGGTCTCTCTCTTAGTTATCATAAAGGTTCCAGTAAAATCGGCTGCGGATATTTACCGTCAGCTTAAAAAAACAGGTCTCTCTCTTAGTTATCATAAAGGTTCCAGTAAAATCGGCTGCGGATATTTACCGTCAGCTTAAAAAAACAGGTCTCTCTCTTAGTTATCATAAAGGTTCCAGTAAAATCGGCTGCGGATATTTACCGTCAGCTTAAAAAAACAGGTCTCTCTCTTAGTTATCATAAAGGTTCCAGTAAAATCGGCTGCGGATATTTACCGTCAGCTTAAAAAAACAGGTCTCTCTCTTAGTTATCATAAAGGTTCCAGTAAAATCGGCTGCGGATATTTACCGTCAGCTTAAAAAAACAGGTCTCTCTCTTAGTTATCATAAAGGTTCCAGTAAAATCGGCTGCGGATATTTACCGTCAGCTTAAAAAAACAGGTCTGACTTTTGATGATTCTAAAGGCTCCAATAGTATCGGCTGTGGATATTTACCGTCAGCTTAAAAAAACAGGTCTCTCTCTTATCTATTATAAAGGTTCCAGTAAAATCGGCTGTGGATATTTACCGTCAGCTTAAAAAAACAGGTCGGACTTTTGATTATTTTAAATATGACATATTTGTTTTGACATTACTGTTTTTAGTATGATTTATTGTAGATTTGTTCTCATCACTTATTTGTTTCCTTATTTCCTTTCCTCACTGGGCTATTTATCCCTAGTGGAGCCCTTGGGCATATAGCATCTTGCTTTTCGATTTAGGGTTGCAGCTTGGCTAATAATAATAATAATAATATTAATAATAATAATAATAATGATAATAAGGCTCAAATACAGTAGTATCGGCTGCGGATAATTACCGTCAGCTTAAAAAAATACGCCTAACTCCAATCCGGGTCTAGGCCTGGTAAATGCACTCGCATTGCTCATCTCGTTAATGTGTGTTTCTAAATGGGCTATTTTTCCTTATTGGAGCCCTTGGGCTTATAGCATCCTGTTTTTCCAACTAGGGATGTAGCTTACCTAGTAACAACAGTTGGGTAGTGCCACAGCCTCCGTACCATGGTCTTGCACTGTCTTGGGTTAGAGTTCTCTTGCTTGAGGGTACACTCAGACACTATTTTATCTCTTTACTTATTCATATCCTCACTGAGCTATTTTCCCTCTTGGAGCCCTTGGGCTTATAGCATCTTGCTCTTCCAGATAGGGTTGTATTAGCTAATAATAATAATAATAATAATAATAATAATAATACAGTAATAATAATAATAATACAGTAATAATAATAATAATAATAATAATAATAATAATAATAATAATAATAATAATAATAATAATAATAATAATAATAATAATAAAGAAACGGAGATTTTCCAGCCCCTGGAATACTGGAACGGATTCTGGATGCTGTAATAAAAAACATTGCAGCCTGGCGATCTCCCTGACTGGGGTTCGAGTCTCGCTAAATCTCTGTAGTTTCTTGTGTCTGTAACCTCACCATTGCCTAGCCTTCCCTGGTCCTAACTTGGGTGAAGAGTCGGTCTCTATGGTATTATCACTGTTCCTTGCCTCTGCCATTCAACGCTTAGCTCTTCCAATCCCTCGGGTGTAGGGGAGAGGGTGTAGTCATACCCTGGTGGGAGGGGGTGCGTGTGAGTGCCTATCTATCATAATCTAGATATTTACCCACCATTGTTGACGGGTCGCTTACTCTAGTGATAATAGTATAATGAAACATTGTGAATATATTAATGGGAAGGTTTTTAAAAATCGAAGCATCTATGAAGTTGAAATTTATATATATATATATATATATATATATATATATATATATATATATATATATATATATATATATATATATATATATATATATATATATATATATATATGTGTGTGTGTGTGTGTGTGTGTGTGTGTGTGTGTGTGTGTGTGTGTGTGTGTGTGTGTATTATGTTTTTATGTTAAACAGGCTGACATAAATTTCTTTTTATAGTTTATATATGAAATATTCGTTGTTACTGTTCTTAAAACATTTAATTTCAATTGTTCATTACTTCTGAATTCATAAAGTTTATTTATTTCCTTATTTACTTTCCTCACTGGGCTATTTTTTTCCTGTTGGAGCTCTGCTTTTCTATTTAGGGTAGTAGGCTAGGTATTAATAATAATAATAATAATAATAATAATAATAATAATAATAATAATAGTATTGCATCATGACATATCGTACCAAAGATGCATGTAATTGTACTCGGATGAAGATGAAATGATTATTTAATGTTTATTTCAATAAAAATATATTTATTTTTAAATATATTTCAACTTTAATAGATTAAAATATGCTTTCTTCC
>NC_090753.1:67032503-67042503 GCF_036898095.1 Palaemon carinicauda
TGATATCGACTGTGGATATTTAGCGTCAGCTTTAAGAAAATAAACCTCGGTAGAATTCAGAAGCTGAATCTTGCGTGATATCGACTGTGGATATTTAGTGTCAGCTTTAAGAAAATAAACCTCGGTAGAATTCAGAAGCTGATTCTTGCGTGATATCGACTGTGGATATTTAGCGTCAGCTTTAAGAAAATAAACCTCGGTAGAATTCAGAAGCTGATTCTTGCGTGATATCGACTGTGGATATTTAGCGTCAGCTTTAAGAAAATAAACCTCGGTAGAATTCAGAAGCTGATTCTTGCGTGATATCGACTGTGGATATTTAGCGTCAGCTTTAAGAAAATAAACCTCGGTAGAATTCAGAAGCTGATTCTTGCGTGATATCGACTGTGGATATTTACGTCAGCTTTAAAAATAATAACTATAGTTCAAAAGCTGAGTCTTACGTGATATCGACTGTGGATATTTACGTCAGCTTTAAGAAATAGATTCACTAAAGTTCAAAAGCTGAGTCTTACGTGATATCGACTGTGGATATTTAGCGTCAGCTTTAAGAAAATAAACCTCGGTAGAATTCAGAAGCTGATTCTTGCGTGATATCGACTGTGGATATTTAGCGTCAGCTTTAAGAAAATAAACCTCGGTAGAATTCAGAAGCTGATTCTTGCGTGATATCGACTGTGGATATTTAGCGTCAGCTTTAAGAAAATAAACCTCGGTAGAATTCAGAAGCTGATTCTTGCGTGATATCGACTGTGGATATTTAGCGTCAGCTTTAAGAAAATAAACCTCGGTAGAATTCAGAAGCTGATTCTTGCGTGATATCGACTGTGGATATTTACGTCAGCTTTAAAAAATATAACTATAGTTCAAAAGCTGAGTCTTACGTGATATCGACTGTGGATATTTACGTCAGCTTTAAGAAATAAATTCACTAAAGTTCAAAAGCTGAGTCTTACGTGATATCGACTGTGGATATTTAGCGTCAGCTTTAAGAAAATAAACCTGGGTAGAATTCAGAAGCTGATTCTTGCGTGATAACGACTGTGGATATTTAGCGTCAGCTTTAAGAAAATAAACCTGGGTAGAATTCAGAAGCTGATTCTTGCGTGATAACGACTGTGGATATTTAG
Source organism: Palaemon carinicauda (assembly GCF_036898095.1). Lineage (NCBI taxonomy): Eukaryota > Metazoa > Arthropoda > Malacostraca > Decapoda > Palaemonidae > Palaemon > Palaemon carinicauda. The sequence continues at coordinate 67,033,634 of NC_090753.1, forward strand.
CGTCAGCTTTAAGAAAATAAACCTGGGTAGAATTCAGAAGCTGATTCTTGCGTGATAACGACTGTGGATATTTAGCGTCAGCTTTAAGAAAATAAACCTGGGTAGAATTCAGAAGCTGATTCTTGCGTGATAACGACTGTGGATATTTAGCGTCAGCTTTAAGAAAATAAACCTGGGTAGAATTCAGAAGCTGATTCTTGCGTGATAACGACTGTGGATATTTAGCGTCAGCTTTAAGAAAATAAACCTGGGTAGAATTCAGAAGCTGATTCTTGCGTGATATCGACTGTGGATATTTAGCGTCAGCTTTAAGAAAATAAACCTTAGAATTCAGAAGCTGATTCTTACGTGATATCGACTGTGGATATTTACCGTCAGCTTTAAAAAGTAGATATACTATAGTTCAAAAGCGGAGTCTTACATGATATCTACTGTGGATATTTACCGTCAGCTTTAAAAAGTAGATATACTATAGTTCAAAAGCGGAGTCTTACATGATATCTACTGTGGATATTTACCGTCAGCTTTAAAAAGTAGATATACTATAGTTCAAAAGCGGAGTCTTACATGATATCTACTGTGGATATTTACCGTCAGCTTTAAGAAATAAATTCACTAAAGTTCAAAAGCGGAGTCTTACATGATATCGACTGTGGATATTTACGTCAGCTTTAAGAAATAAATCTCGGTAGAATTCAGAAGCTGATTCTTACGTGATATCGACTGTGGATATTTAGCGTCAGCTTTAAGAAATAAATCTCGGTAGAATTCAGAAGCTGATTCTTGCGTGATATCGACTGTGGATATTTAGCGTCAGCTTTAAGAAAATAAACCTCGGTAGAATTCAGAAGCTGATTCTTGCGTGATATCGACTGTGGATATTTAGCGTCAGCTTTAAGAAAATAAACCTGGGTAGAATTCAGAAGCTGATTCTTGCGTGATATCGACTGTGGATATTTAGCGTCAGCTTTAAGAAAATAAACCTGGGTAGAATTCAGAAGCTGATTCTTGCGTGATATCGACTGTGGATATTTAGCGTCAGCTTTAAGAAAATAAACCTGGGTAGAATTCAGAAGCTGATTCTTGCGTGATATCGACTGTGGATATTTAGCGTCAGCTTTAAGAAAATAAACCTTAGAATTCAGAAGCTGATTCTTACGTGATATCGACTGTGGATATTTACCGTCAGCTTTAAAAAATATAACTATAGTTCAAAAGCTGAGTCTTACATGATATCGACTGTGGATATTTACCGTCAGCTTTAAGAAATAAATTCACTAAAGTTCAAAAGCTGAGTCTTACATGATATCGACTGTGGATATTTAGCGTCAGCTTTAAGAAAATAAACCTGGGTAGAATTCAGAAGCTGATTCTTGCATGATATCGACTGTGGATATTTAGCGTCAGCTTTAAGAAAATAAACCTGGGTAGAATTCAGAAGCTGATTCTTGCGTGATATCGACTGTGGATATTTAGCGTCAGCTTTAAGAAAATAAACCTGGGTAGAATTCAGAAGCTGATTCTTGCGTGATATCGACTGTGGATATTTAGCGTCAGCTTTAAGAAAATAAACCTTAGAATTCAGAAGCTGATTCTTACGTGATATCGACTGTGGATATTTACCGTCAGCTTTAAAAAATATAACTATAGTTCAAAAGCTGAGTCTTACATGATATCGACTGTGGATATTTACCGTCAGCTTTAAGAAATAAATTCACTAAAGTTCAAAAGCTGAGTCTTACATGATATCGACTGTGGATATTTAGCGTCAGCTTTAAGAAAATAAACCTTAGAATTCAGAAGCTGATTCTTACGTGATATCGACTGTGGATATTTAGCGTCAGCTTTAAGAAAATAAACCTCGCTAGAATTCAGAAGCTGATTCTTACGTGATATCGACTGTGGATATTTACCGTCAGCTTTAAAAAATATATACTATAGTTCAAAAGCTGAGTCTTACATGATATCGACTGTGGATATTTACCGTCAGCTTTAAGAAATAAATTCACTAAAGTTCAAAAGCTGAGTCTTACATGATATCGACTGTGGATATTTAGCGTCAGCTTTAAGAAAATAAACCTGGGTAGAATTCAGAAGCTGATTCTTGCGTGATATCGACTGTGGATATTTAGCGTCAGCTTTAAGAAAATAAACCTGGGTAGAATTCAGAAGCTGATTCTTGCGTGATATCGACTGTGGATATTTAGCGTCAGCTTTAAGAAAATAAACCTGGGTAGAATTCAGAAGCTGATTCTTGCGTGATATCGACTGTGGATATTTAGCGTCAGCTTTAAGAAAATAAACCTCGCTAGAATTCAGAAGCTGATTCTTACGTGATATCGACTGTGGATATTTACCGTCAGCTTTAAAAAATATATACTATAGTTCAAAAGCTGAGTCTTACATGATATCGACTGTGGATATTTACCGTCAGCTTTAAGAAATAAATTCACTAAAGTTCAAAAGCTGAGTCTTACATGATATCGACTGTGGATATTTACGTCAGCTTTAAGAAATAAACCTCGGTAGAATTCAGAAGCTGATTCTTACGTGATATCGACTGTGGATATTTACGTCAGCTTTAAGAAAATAAACCTCGGTAGAATTCAGAAGCTGATTCTTACGTGATATCGACTGTGGATATTTACGTCAGCTTTAAGAAAATAAACTCGCTAGAATTCAGAAGCTGATTCTTACGTGATATCGACTGTGGATATTTACCGTCAGCTTTAAAAAATAATATACTATAGTTCAAAAGCTGAGTCTTACATGATATCGACTGTGGATATTTACCGTCAGCTTTAAGAAATAAATTCACTAAAGTTCAAAAGCTGAGTCTTACATGATATCGACTGTGGATATTTAGCGTCAGCTTTAAGAAAATAAACCTCGGTAGAATTCAGAAGCTGATTCTTGCGTGATATCGACTGTGGATATTTAGCGTCAGCTTTAAGAAAATAAACCTGGGTAGAATTCAGAAGCTGATTCTTGCGTGATATCGACTGTGGATATTTAGCGTCAGCTTTAAGAAAATAAACCTGGGTAGAATTCAGAAGCTGATTCTTGCGTGATATCGACTGTGGATATTTAGCGTCAGCTTTAAGAAAATAAACCTGGGTAGAATTCAGAAGCTGATTCTTGCGTGATATCGACTGTGGATATTTAGCGTCAGCTTTAAGAAAATAAACCTCGCTAGAATTCAGAAGCTGATTCTTACGTGATATCGACTGTGGATATTTAGCGTCAGCTTTAAGAAAATAAACCTCGCTAGAATTCAGAAGCTGATTCTTACGTGATATCGACTGTGGATATTTAGCGTCAGCTTTAAGAAAATAAACCTCGCTAGAATTCAGAAGCTGATTCTTACGTGATATCGACTGTGGATATTTAGCGTCAGCTTTAAGAAAATAAACCTCGCTAGAATTCAGAAGCTGATTCTTACGTGATATCGACTGTGGATATTTAGCGTCAGCTTTAAGAAAATAAACCTGGGTAGAATTCAGAAGCTGATTCTTGCGTGATATCGACTGTGGATATTTAGCGTCAGCTTTAAGAAAATAAACCTCGCTAGAATTCAGAAGCTGATTCTTGCGTGATATCGACTGTGGATATTTAGCGTCAGCTTTAAGAAAATAAACCTGGGTAGAATTCAGAAGCTGATTCTTGCGTGATATCGACTGTGGATATTTAGCGTCAGCTTTAAGAAAATAAACCTGGGTAGAATTCAGAAGCTGATTCTTGCGTGATATCGACTGTGGATATTTAGCGTCAGCTTTAAGAAAATAAACCTGGGTAGAATTCAGAAGCTGATTCTTGCGTGATATCGACTGTGGATATTTAGCGTCAGCTTTAAGAAAATAAACCTGGGTAGAATTCAGAAGCTGATTCTTGCGTGATATCGACTGTGGATATTTAGCGTCAGCTTTAAGAAAATAAACCTCGCTAGAATTCAGAAGCTGATTCTTACGTGATATCGACTGTGGATATTTAGCGTCAGCTTTAAGAAAATAAACCTCGCTAGAATTCAGAAGCTGATTCTTACGTGATATCGACTGTGGATATTTAGCGTCAGCTTTAAGAAAATAAACCTCGCTAGAATTCAGAAGCTGATTCTTACGTGATATCGACTGTGGATATTTAGCGTCAGCTTTAAGAAAATAAACCTCGCTAGAATTCAGAAGCTGATTCTTACGTGATATCGACTGTGGATATTTAGCGTCAGCTTTAAGAAAATAAACCTGGGTAGAATTCAGAAGCTGATTCTTGCGTGATATCGACTGTGGATATTTAGCGTCAGCTTTAAGAAAATAAACCTCGCTAGAATTCAGAAGCTGATTCTTGCGTGATATCGACTGTGGATATTTAGCGTCAGCTTTAAGAAAATAAACCTGGGTAGAATTCAGAAGCTGATTCTTGCGTGATATCGACTGTGGATATTTAGCGTCAGCTTTAAGAAAATAAACCTGGGTAGAATTCAGAAGCTGATTCTTGCGTGATATCGACTGTGGATATTTAGCGTCAGCTTTAAGAAAATAAACCTGGGTAGAATTCAGAAGCTGATTCTTGCGTGATATCGACTGTGGATATTTAGCGTCAGCTTTAAGAAAATAAACCTGGGTAGAATTCAGAAGCTGATTCTTGCGTGATATCGACTGTGGATATTTAGCGTCAGCTTTAAGAAAATAAACCTCGCTAGAATTCAGAAGCTGATTCTTACGTGATATCGACTGTGGATATTTAGCGTCAGCTTTAAGAAATAAATCACTAGAATTCAGAAGCTGATTCTTACGTGATATCGACTGTGGATATTTAGCGTCAGCTTTAAGAAATAAATCTCGGTAGAATTCAGAAGCTGATTCTTACGTGATATCGACTGTGGATATTTAGCGTCAGCTTTAAGAAATAAACCTCGGTAGAATTCAGAAGCTGATTCTTACGTGATATCGACTGTGGATATTTAGCGTCAGCTTTAAGAAATAAAACCTCGGTAGAATTCAGAAGCTGATTTTAAGAAAATAAACCTGGGTAGAATTCAGAAGCTGATTCTTACGTGATATCGACTGTGGATATTTAGCGTCAGCTTTAAGAAAATAAACCTCGGTAGAATTCAGAAGCTGATTCTTGCGTGAATCGATTGTGGATATTTAGCGTCAGCTTTAAGAAAATAAACCTGGGTAGAATTCAGAAGCTGATTCTTGCGTGATATCGACTGTGGATATTTAGCGTCAGCTTTAAGAAAATAAACCTGGGTAGAATTCAGAAGCTGATTCTTGCGTGATATCGACTGTGGATATTTAGCGTCAGCTTTAAGAAAATAAACCTGGGTAGAATTCAGAAGCTGATTCTTGCGTGATATCGACTGTGGATATTTAGCGTCAGCTTTAAGAAAATAAACCTGGGTAGAATTCAGAAGCTGATTCTTGCGTGATATCGACTGTGGATATTTAGCGTCAGCTTTAAGAAATAAACCTGGGTAGAATTCAGAAGCTGATTCTTACGTGATATCGACTGTGGATATTTAGCGTCAGCTTTAAAGAAATAAACCTGGGTAGAATTCAGAAGCTGATTCTTACGTGATATCGACTGTGGATATTTAGCGTCAGCTTTAAGAAAATAAAACCTCGGTAGAATTCAGAAGCTGATTTTAAGAAAATAAACCTGGGTAGAATTCAGAAGCTGATTCTTACGTGATATCGACTGTGGATATTTAGCGTCAGCTTTAAAGAAATAAACCTGGGTAGAATTCAGAAGCTGATTCTTGCGTGATATCGACTGTGGATATTTAGCGTCAGCTTTAAGAAAATAAACCTGGGTAGAATTCAGAAGCTGATTCTTGCGTGATATCGACTGTGGATATTTAGCGTCAGCTTTAAGAAAATAAACCTGGGTAGAATTCAGAAGCTGATTCTTGCGTGATATCGACTGTGGATATTTAGCGTCAGCTTTAAGAAAATAAACCTGGGTAGAATTCAGAAGCTGATTCTTGCGTGATATCGACTGTGGATATTTAGCGTCAGCTTTAAGAAAATAAACCTCGTAGAATTCAGAAGCTGATTCTTACGTGATATCGACTGTGGATATTTACCGTCAGCTTTAAAAAGTAGATATACTATAGTTCAAAAGCGGAGTCTTACATGATATCTACTGTGGATATTTACCGTCAGCCTTAAGAAATAAATTCACTATAGTTCAAAACCAGAGTCTTACATGATATCGACTGTGGATATTTAGCGTCAGCTTTAAGAAAATAAACCTCGGTAGAATTCAGAAGCTGATTCTTACGTGATATCGACTGTGGATATTTACCGTCAGCTTTAAAAAGTAGATATACTATAGTTCAAAAGCGGAGTCTTACATGATATCTACTGTGGATATTTACCGTCAGCCTTAAGAAATAAATTCACTATAGTTCAAAACCAGAGTCTTACATGATATCGACTGTGGATATTTAGCGTCAGCTTTAAGAAAATAAACCTCGGTAGAATTCAGAAGCTGATTCTTACGTGATATCGACTGTGGATATTTACCGTCAGCTTTAAAAAGTAGATATACTATAGTTCAAAAGCGGAGTCTTACATGATATCTACTGTGGATATTTACCGTCAGCCTTAAGAAATAAATTCACTATAGTTCAAAACCAGAGTCTTACATGATATCGACTGTGGATATTTAGCGTCAGCTTTAAGAAAATAAACCTCGGTAGAATTCAGAAGCTGATTCTTACGTGATATCGACTGTGGATATTTACCGTCAGCTTTAAAAAGTAGATATACTATAGTTCAAAAGCGGAGTCTTACATGATATCTACTGTGGATATTTACCGTCAGCCTTAAGAAATAAATTCACTATAGTTCAAAACCAGAGTCTTACATGATATCGACTGTGGATATTTACCGTCAGCTTGAGAAAAGAAAAATCAACTTCAGTATAGTTCAGGACTATGAAGCATGAAGTAGGAGAGGACGATTGGAGAAGTATTGATTTAAAAGCTCAAGATAGAGATGACTGGTGAAATCTGAGGTCCTTTGCGTCTATAGGCGTAAGAGGAGATGATGATAGTTCAGAGGGTGATTCTTACAGGATATCAATTTTGGATATTTACCGCCAGCTTTAAAAAACAAAACCCGCATAGGCTTAGGAGGAGATGAGGATGATAGTTCAGAGGCTGATTCTTACACGATATCGACTGTGGATATTTACCGCCAGCTTTAAAAAACAAACCCCGCATAGGTGAAATCCAATAATTCAGTGATATTACAAACCACATTTGTCATTTAATTTTTTGCAATCCTTAGTGAAAGAGGTAGGATGTTTAATCTGTTTTATTGTCTTGGGCGATGTAAGCGAAGGATTGGGAGAGGGGGAGAGTGAGACTCCGTGACAGGATGTTTTTTGCAGGATTGGGTGGAGTTATCTCCCTTTCTTATGTCATGAAAGTGGCAACTATGATAGCCACCCTCTTTGCATATATTAAGGTAGCGATATTTTATTTTTATGTTTTTATCGTGCTCTTGAGATCATTATGTACATTTAGTTTATATTGTATTGTTATTATTGTTATTATTATTATTATTATTGTTATTATTGTTGTTGTTGTTGTTATTATTATTATTATTATTATTGGAAATATAAAAATCTTGGAAAACTACTATTAATTATGATACTTATCTTCCCTATATAATTAAGGGCAAATGTCTGGATATATATATATATATATATATATATATATATATATATATATATATATATATATATATATATATATATATATATATGTATATATATATATATACACATATATATATGTATATATATACATATATATATATATATATATATATATATATATATATATATATATATGTGTGTGTGTGTGTGTGTGTGTGTGTAAATGTATATATTTTCATTGAAGGCTATGCCTTCAATAAAAATGGCATTAAAAAGAATCTGTCCCAAAAGCAGAATATATATATATATATATATATATATATATATATATATATATATATATATATATATATATATATATATATATATATATATATATATATATATATATTTATCGGTTTCTGAGCGAGGCTACTTTATCGTGGTGAATGATTTTGTGTACCGACATGATCAGTGAAGCTGTACTAGTCAAGCCCACCCATACTATGTCGATGTGTTGTGAGTGATCAGACTAAAATCTCCCACCATCACCAGACCTCACTGGCCAGCGTGGTGATGAAAATTAGCCAGACCCCAGGCATAAATAAATACATGTCTGAGGTCTTTGTCCTGCAGTGGATTGGAAATGGTTGCATTTGTTGTTATTGATGTGTTGGGTATATATATATATATATATGCAGTATATATATATATATATATATGCAGTATATATATATATATGTGTGTGTATATACTGTATATATATATATATATATATTTTATATATATATATATATATATACACGTACAGTTGGTCTCATAAATTCTTGGCACACCTCTCTCTGTGGCAATGCACCCTGTCAGTCCAACTGCACGGCAAGTTCCTACGTGTAGCCCTGCCCACCACCTCCCCCTATACAATCTGTACCTGTACACGTACAGACACACACACACACACACAGAGGCTATGATCTTACAAAAAGTTCTCTGTATAAAGTACAGTTCATATTAAAACTCGCAAGGGCTAGACTGGTATCCATTTTTGGCTTCTCTCGCTTCATGGAAGATCATCGCCGTTGAAAGATAAAGATCAAATATTTCTTATCTATAATTCCACAGACTAAGTGGAGGTTCTGTTCTTGCTTCAGTAGATAAGAGAGATAAGGTTTTTTTTATAAGGTTGCAACATAGAGAGATAATAGATATTGAAATGCAGACGAAGC
>NC_090753.1:67055003-67062503 GCF_036898095.1 Palaemon carinicauda
GGAGTTCCCTATTACCCCTTCCCCTAGTAGGCAGTTCTCTATTACCCCTTCCCCTAGTAGGCAGGAGTTCCCTATTACCCCTTTCCTTACTAGGCAGGAGTTCCCTATTACCCCCTTCCACTAGTAGGCAGGAGTTCCCTGTTACCCCTTCCTACTAGTAGGCAGGAGTTCCCTATTACCCCCTTCCTACTAGTAGGCAGGAGTTCCCTATTACCCCCTTCCCCTTGTAGGCAGGAGTTCCCTATTACCCCTTCCCCTAGTAGGCAGGAGTTCCCTATTACCCCTTCTCCTTGTAGGCAGGAGTTCCCTATTACCCCTTCCTCCTAGTAGGCATGAGTTCCCCTTTACCCCTTCCCCTAGTAGGCAGGAGTTCCCTATTACTCCTTCCCCTAGTAGGCAGGAGTTCTCTATTACCCCTTCCCCTAGTAGGCAGGAGTTTCCTATTACCCCTTTCCTTACTAGGCAGGAGTTCCCTATTACCCTTTCCACTAGTAGGCAGGAGTTCCCTATTACCCCTTCCTCTTGTAGGCAGGAGTTCCCTATTACCCTTTCCACTAGTAGGCAGGAGTTCCCCATTACCCCTTCCCCTAGTAGGCAGGAGTTCCCTATTACCCCTTCCCCTAGTAGGCAGGAGTTCCCTATTACCCCTTCCCTTAGTAGGCAGGAGTTCCCTATTACCCCTTCTCCTTGTAGGCAGGAGTTCCCTATTACCCCTTCCTCCTAGTAGGCAGGAGTTCCCCATTACCCCTTCCCCTAGTAGGCATGAGTTCCCTATTACCCCTTCCCCTAGTAGGCAGGAGTTCCCTATTACCCCTTCCTTTAGTAGGCAGGAGTTCCCATTTACCCCTTCCCCTTGTAGGCAGGAGTTCCCTATTACCCCTTTCCCTAGTAGGCAGTTCTCTATTACCCCTTCCCCTTGTAGGCAGGAGTTCCCTATTACCCCTTCCCCTAGTTAGCAGGAGTTCCCTATTGCCCCTTTTCTAGTAGGCAGGAGTTCTCTATTACCCCTTCCCCTAGTAGGTAGGAGTTCCCTATTACCTCTTCCTCCTAATTGGCAGGAGTTCCCTATTACCCCCTTCCCCTAGTAGGCAGGAGTTCCCTATTACCCCTTCCCCTAGTAGGTAGGAGTTCCCTATTTCCTCTTCCTCCTAATAGGCAGGAGTTCCCTATTACCCCTTCCGCTAGTAGGCAGGAGTTCCCTATTTCCCCTTCCCCTACTAGGTAGGAGTTCCCTATTACCCCTTCCCCAGTAGGGAGGAGTTCCCTATTACCCCTTCCCCTAGTAGGCAGGGAGTTCCCTCTTACCCCTTCCTCCTTGTAGGCAGGAGGTCCCTCTTACCCCTTCCCCTAGTAGGCAGGAGTTCCCTATTACCCCTTCCCCTACTAGGCAAGAGATTCCCTATTACCCCTTCTCCTAGTAGGCAGGAGTTCCCTATTACCCCTTCTCCTAGTAGGCAGGAGTTCCCTATTGCCCCTTCTCTAGTAGGCAGGAGTTTCTTATTACCCCTTCCGCTTGTAGGTAGGAGTACCCTATTACCCCTTCCCCTAGCAGGTAGGAGTTCCCTATTACCCCTTCCCCTAGTAGGCAGGAGTTCCCTATTACCCCTTCCACTAGTAGGCAGGAGTTCCCTATTACTATTACCTCCTGTCCTTAGTAGGCAGGGTTTTCCCTATTACCCCTTCCCCTAGTAGGCAGGAGTTCCCTCTTACCCCTTCCCCTAGTAGGCAGGAGTTCCCTATTACCCCCTTCCCCTAGTAGGCAGGAGTTCCCTATTACCCCTTCCCCTAGTAGGCAGGAGTTCCCTATTACCCCTTTCCCTAGTAGGCAGGAGTTCCTTATTATCCCTTCCCCTAGTAGGTAGGAGTTCCCTATTACCCCTTCCCCTAGTTGGCAAGAGTTCCCTATTACCCCTTCCCCTAGTAGGCAGGAGTTCCCTATTACCCCCTTTCCCTAGTAGGCAGGAGTTCCCTATTATCCCTTCCCCTAGTAGGTAGGGGTTCCCTCTTACCCCTTCCCCTAGTAGGCAGGAGTTCCCTCTTACCCCCTTCCCTTAGTAGGCAGGAGTTCCCTATTACCCCTTTCCCTAGTAGGTAGGAGTTCCCTATTACCCCTTTCCATAGTAGGTAGGAGTTCCCTATTACCCCTTTCTCTACTAGGCAGGAATTCCCTATTATCCCTTCCCCTAGTAGGCAGAGGTTCCCTCTTACCCCTTCCCTTAGTAGGCAGGAGTTCCCTCTTACCCCTTCCCTTAGTAGGCAGGAGTTCCCTATTACCCCTTCCCCTAGTAGGCAGGAGTTCCCTATTACCCCTTCCCCTAGTAGGCAGGAGTTCCCTCTTACCCCTTCCCCTAGTAGGCAGGAGTTCCCTATTACCCCTTCCCTAGTGGGGAGGGGATGTCTTTTACCAAACCCCTTCTCATCACTACAATTGATGGCAGACTTTCCATTCTTACTGAGACAAAGATCACTGACTCATGTTGCTGCTGTTGGCTCATGGCTGGCCTAGTGCACATGACACGTGTATTGATCCTGCAATCAAGAGAGAGAGAGAGAGAGAGAGAGAGAGAGAGATTTAATTTGAGGAATGTACATTTGATAGACAGGGCAGAGTACAGGACGAGAGAGAGAGAGAGAGAGAGAGAGAGAGAGAGAGATAGAGAGAGAGAGAGAGAGAGATTAGATTTTAGGAATGTACATTTGATAGACAGGCAGAGTACAGGACAAGAGAGAGAGAGAGAGAGAGAGAGAGAGAGAGAGAGAGATTGTCATATATTGTAATGGGATTTTTTTTATTATTATTATTGTTATTATTATTATTATTATTATTTATCACAGTCTCCAGAGACTAATGGTTTACAGTGTGGGGTTTCGGGTTGCATCCTGCTTCCTTAAGAATCCATCAATTTCCTCATCATATGTACTGTTTCAAATAGAGCGTTCTTCTGCACAAGTCCTGGGGCTATGTGGGTTCCTATCTTCTCAAGATTCCTTTTCAATTCTACAGTTCCATCTCTCTTTGCAATTCGTAAGTCTATGATTATTATTTACCTCCGCCAACGAAGTTGGAAGGAGGTTATGTGTAACCCCCTGTTTGTGTGTTTGTTTGTGAACAGCTTCAAAATATTAAAGGGTCAAAGGTCAAATAAGGTCAGGGTTGAGCAAAACGTCCAAGATCAGTCAAAAAAGGTCGAGAATTAAGCTGCACTGGCGGAGGTCTGCGCTCTGTTGAGTGTTCCTCTAGGTATTATTATTATTATTATTATTATTATTATTATTATTATTATTTTAATGTCTTTATTGTTATTATTTTATTATTATTATTATTATTATTATTATTATTATTATTATTATTTTTATCATTGTTATTATTATTATTATTATTATTATTATTATTATTATTATTTTTGTTTTTTGTTATTATTATTATTATTATTATTATTATTATTATTATTTTGTTGTTGTTTTTTGTTATTATTATTATTATTATTTATTTTATCATTGTTATTATTATTATTATTATTATTATTGTTATTATTATTATTTTTATTGTTATTATTATTGTTATCATCATCTTAGTGGCTCATAGTCTAGCCATATCTATTTTACTATTATATATCATTGTCTCCAATGTATTTCCATTTACACCCTTCTTATAACTCAGAGCTGAAAAGAAATACGTTATTCTGATGATAACTATAAATTTATAAAAGGACTTATGACACGAGGGTGTCGTCTAAAAATTCCGGTGTCATTCGACTGTATACGACACCTAAAGAAATAAGCATCTTCCACGAAATGTTTAAAGTTTCTGTGTAAAGTTTAAAGTTCTCTAAGGAACTTTTTTCCTTTTGGGTTTTATTTAGACGGTGAGGGATAAGGGATCTTGACACGATTTTCGAATTAAGAGAGAGAGAGAGAGAGAGAGAGAGAGAGAGAGTGTCTGCTCAAAGCTATGCTTTTTGTATGGTTATAGAGTTTTGTATAGGTGATATATATATATATATATATATAGGCCTATACTGTATATGTTTTGTTTATTCGTGTTAATTTTGTTATCAGTTGCCCTTTATTTTATACAATGATGTTAGACTACAGCAAAAAACATTTACAAATCTCAAATGTTTTTTGCTGTAGTCTAACATCATTGTATAAAATAAAGGGCAACTGATAACAAAATTAACACGAATAAACAAAACATATACAGTATAGGCCTATATATATATATATATATATATATCACCTATACAAAACTCTATAACCATACAAAAAGCATAGCTTTGAGCAGACACTCTCTCTCTCTCTCTCTCTCTCTCTCTCTCTCTCTATATATATATATATATATATATAGTTAGATACTTAAGATAATACTTACGCAACGAATGATATTAGAAGCGCAAAATTGCGGCATAGCCAAAGCTCACCTTTTTCGCTTTGATTGATCCTTAGTCCATGATACCATAGACAGGTCATGCTCGGCCTCGAGTCGTTTACTGTCCTCTTAAAACGTCTGTCAAACCTTCAGTGAACTGTACTAGTAGTAGTATTAGTAAATCCATTCTCACACAGGTTATCTAGTACCCTTTGACCTTACCTGGTAGCGTACTGCATGAGCTATCCAGGTATTATTGACGTAACCTATAGTCCATTTCTTTTAGCGATGCATATTTGCACCGACACGCGGTGGTGCCCTTTGAGCTCGGAAAAATCTCCTGATCGCTGATTGGTTAGAATTACCTTGTCCAACCAATCAGCGATCCGGAAACTTTTCCGAGCTGAAAGGACACCGCTACGAGTCGGTGCAAATATGTATCGCTGAAAGAAATGGACTATAGTACCTTCTGAATTTATCAAGTTCCCATAAGCTTACCAGGTACTCCCTGGTGTAGGGAGATACTAACAGAATTAGTTTGGTACTCATTTTGGTAACCAGGTACCTGCTGAGCTAACCAGGACACTGTTAAGGCATCCAGCTTACCTTCTTTGTTAGCCAGGTACCCACTGAGCTAACCGGGCAACTATTTAAGGAATCAGCTTACCTTCTTTGTTAGCCAGGTACCCACTGAGCTAACCAGGCAACTATTTAGGCAACTAGGTTACCTTCTTTGTTAGCCAGGTACCAACTGAGCTAACCAGGCAACTGTTTAGGCAACTAGGTTACCTTCTTTGTTAGCCAGGTACCAACTGAGCTAACCAGGCAACTGTTAAGGCATCCAGCTTACCTTCTTTGTTAGCCAGGTACCAACTGAGCTAAGCAGGCAACTGTTCAGGCAACTAGGTTACCTTCTTTGTTAGCCAGGTACCAACTGAGCTAAGCAGGCAACTGTTTAGGCAACTAGGTTACCTTCTTTGTTAGCCAGGTACCAACTGAGCTAAGCAGGCAACTGTTTAGGCAACTAGGTTACCTTCTTTGTTAGCCAGGTACCAACTGAGCTAACAAGGCAACTGTTTAGGCAACTAGGTTACCTTTTTTGTTAGCCAGGTACCCACTGAGCTAACCAGGCAACTATTTAGGCAACTAGGTTACCTTCTTTGTTAGCCAGATACCCACTGAGCTAACCAGGCAACTGTTAAGGCATCCAGCTTACCTTCTTTGTTAGCCAGGTACCTACTGAGCTAACCAGGCAACCATTTAGGCAACTAGGTTACCTTCTCTGTTAGCCAGGTACAAACTGAGCTAACAAGGCAACTGTTTAGGCAACTAGGTTACCTTTTTTGTTAGCCAGGTACCCACTGAGCTAACCAGGCAACTATTTAGGCAACTAGGTTACCTTCTTTGTTAGCCAGGTACCCACTGAGCTAACCATGCAACCATTTAAGCAACTAGGTTACCTTCTTTGTTAACCAGGTACCCACTGAGCTAACCATGCAACCATTTAAGCAACTAGGTTACCTTCTTTGTTAGCCAGGTACCCACTGAGCTAACCAGGCAACTGTTAAGGCATCCAGCTTACCTTCTTTGTTAGCCAGGTACCCACTGAGCTAACCAGGCAACTGTTAAGGCATCCAGCTTACCTTCTTTGTTAGCCAGGTACCTACTGAGCTAACCAGGCAACTATTTAGGCAACTAGGTTACCTGCTTTGTTAGCCAGGTACCAACTGAGCTAAGCAGGCAACTGTTTAGGCAACTAGGTTACCTTCTTTGTTAGCCAGGTACCAACTGAATTAACCAGGCAACTGTTTAGGCAACTAGGTTACCTTTTTTGTTAGCCAGGTACCCACTGAGCTAACCAGGCAACCATTTAGGCAACTAGGTTACCTTCTTTGTTAGCCAGATACCATTGAGCTAACCAGGGAACTATTTAGGCAACTAGGTTACCTTCTTTGTTAGCCAGGTACCAACTGAGCTAAGCAGGCAACTGTTTAGGCAACTAGGTTACCTTCTTTGTTAGCCAGGTACCAACTGAATTAACCAGGCAACTGTTTAGGCAACTAGGTTACCTTTTTTGTTAGCCAGGTACCCACTGAGCTAACCAGGCAACCATTTAGGCAACTAGGTTACCTTCTTTGTTAGCCAGATACCATTGAGCTAACCAGGGAACTATTTAGGCAACGAGGTTACCTTCTTTGTTAGCCAGGTACCAACTGAGCTAAGCAGGCAACTGTTTAGGCAACTAGGTTACCTTCTTTGTTAGCCAGGTACCAACTGAATTAACCAGGCAACTGTTTAGGCAACTAGGTTACCTTTTTTGTTAGCCAGGTACCCACTGAGCTAACCAGGCAACCATTTAGGCAACTAGGTTACCTTCTTTGTTAGCCAGATACCATTGAGCTAACCAGGGAACTATTTAGGCAACTAGGTTACCTCCTTTGTTAGCCAGGTACCCTCTCTCTCTCTCTCTCTCCTCTCTCTCTCTCTCTCTCTCTGTAGTAACTCTTATGGCTTCCGTCTGTGTTGTCGAGTAGCTCTGTTGTTTCTCTTCTGTCTGTTTGTCTGAACAGTCATGTAAACCTTCTTTAAATCTACTAATCTCCTAACTAGTGTACATGACCCGTCAAAGATGCATGAATACACACGCATATACACACACGCACATATTCAACCCTTCCCACCCCCTCCATCTTTCCTAACTACAACCTGCTGGTTCGGCAATTTGTGGGAGAATGTGGTTTCCGAGCGTACCTTTCGAGGTACCCCCATTTCATCAGGGTATGATTACTTCCTCTCCCCCTTGAGCGAATCAAGATATATATATATATATATATATATATGTATATATATTAATGATAAATTTTGCACGTTTAGACGTGTTTTTTATATTTAAATAAGCCATATATTGTATTATTATTATTATAACTTGCTAAGCTACAACCCTAGTTGGAAAAGCAGTATGCTAGAAGCCCAAGGGCTCCAACAGGGAAAATAGCCCAGCGAGGAAAGGAAATAAGGAAAAAATTAAGAAGTTTAAGACCAATAGTAACATTACAATAAATCTTTCATATATAAACTATAAAAACTTGAAAATAATAAGAGGAAGATAGAATAGTGTGCCCAAGTGTACC
>NC_090753.1:67067503-67072025 GCF_036898095.1 Palaemon carinicauda
ACTCATGACATCACTCGGAAGGGGGACGTGGTGGGCGTGGGTGGAGCATTTACTGCTAAGATGGGTATTAAGAGATCAAGAATGTCACGCCCCTAACTCATCAATTCGAGGTTCAAGACCTTTTCAGCCCATTGATGTCATCTGGCTTTTCCTTCTTCTTCAGCAGCATCATCATCATTTATATCTTTAGCCTCTTTTCTTCTTTGATTACCACCTTTTCTTCTTTCTCCCTTCTCTTTCCTTTGCCTATTCTATCTCTATCATCATCATCTCCATTTATCCTTTTTTTATAATCTTTGTTTCCCACCTTTTATTATTCATTCGTCTTTCCTTCATCTAGTATACATCTATCTTCAGCATCTTCATCTACATCTTTATCTTATTTTCTCTTATTCCCCACCTTTTCTTTATCCTTTATCTAGTCTACATCTATCTTCAGCATCTTCATCTACATTTTTATCTTATTTTCTCTTATTCCCACCTTTTCTTTATCCTTCATCTAGTCTACATCTATCTTCAGCATATTCATCTACATCTTTATCTTATGTTCTCTTATTCCCACCTTTTCTTTATCCTTCATCTAGTCTACATCTATCTTCGGCATCTTCATCTACATCTTTATCTTCTTCTCACATTATTCTCTTCTTCCGTTCCCTCTCCTTTACCTAATCTTCCTCTATCTTCAGCATCTCCATCTACATCTTTATCTCCCTTTCTCCATTTATTCCCATCCTTTCTTCTTCCTCTCCCTTTCCTTATAGTCTACTCTTCATGAAATCTCCCGAAGGATACAGGTCTTTCATATCAGAAAGGTTAAGGGCATCCTAAGGAGTACAGCCTCCTGTAGCTTCCTCCTCTTTATCCTTTGTATCCCTTGGGATTTGAAGGGCTTCCTGGAGGAGGAGGAGGAGGAGGTAAGGTCGAAGGGCGTTGTGTATTCCTTGGAGGAATCCTCCTAGGGATAGCCATAGGCCAGCTGGTGCTATGTTCTTGTATGGCGGAGCCCGCCTCCATCCTTTCGTCGGGTCTCGTAAAATATCCTTATTCGTCTTGAAGAAACCTTGAAGGTGTTTTGCTTATTCGTCTTGCCTGTGGGAAACTGATTTCTTTTGTGTCAGTGGGAGAACAGTGTGTGTGTTTGTGTGTTTTTGTTTTTATTGTTAGTTCTGTATAAGAAAACCAATGACGCAAGTTCCAAGTATGTCTGCTCATATTTTTTTTAACGAGGAAGTATGTATGCTCTATAATAAGATTGTGTCCACTTCGCCCCATTTAGCAAGCATGTGCCCTCTCCCTTGTTTTGGTTGTTTGTGGCTTATCCTGATAAAAGATATACTGTTTCTTCTTAAGAAAATTCTCTCTCTTTCATTCCCCTCATTCTTTGAAAGAATATGATCACATTGTCCCTCTTGTATGTTCTTAAGAAAATGCTCTGTCTTTCATTTCCTTTCTTCTTTGAAAGAATATGATCACATTGTCCCTCTTTATAAAGATGTATGTTCTTAAGAAAATGCTCTTTCATTCCCCTGTTTATTTGAAAGAATATGATCACATTGTCCCTCCTGTATGTTCTTAAGAAAATGCTCTCTCTTCCATTCTCTTTCTTCTTTGAAAGAATATGATCACATTGTCCATCTTGTATGTTCTTAAGAAAATGCTCTTTCATTCCCTTGTTTCTTTGAAAGAATATGATCACATTGTTCCTCTTGTGTTCTTAAGAAAATGCTCTCTCTTCATTCCCTTTCTTCTTTGAAAGAATATGATCACATTGTCCCTCATATATGTTCTTAAGAAAATACTCTCTCCTTCGTTCCCTTTCTTCTTTTAAAGAATATGATCACATTGTCCCTCTCTCTAAGGGTTTATGTTCTTAAGAAAATGCTCTCTCTTTCATTTCCTTGTTTCTTTGAAAGAATATGATCACGTTGTCCCTCTTGTATGTTCTTAAGAAAATGCTCTCTCTTCCATTCTCTTTCTTCTTTGAAAGAATATGATCACATTGTCCCTCTTGTATGTTCTTAGAAAATGCTCTTTCATTTCCTTTCTTCTTTGAAATAATATGATCACATTGTCTCTCTTGTATGTTCTTAAGAAAATGCTCTCTTTCATTCCCTTGTTTCTTTGAAAGAATATGATCACATTGTCCCTCTTTCTAAGGGTGTAAGTTCTTAAGAAAATGCTCTATCATTCCCTTGTTTCTTTTAAAGAATATGATCACATTGCCCCTCTTTCTAAGGGTGTAAGTTCTTAAGAAAATACTCTTTCATTCCCTTGTTTCTTTAAAAGAATATGATCACATTGTCCCTCTTTATAAGGGTGTATATTCTTAAGAAAATACTCTTTCATTTCCTTTTCTTCTTTGAAAGAATATGATCACATTGCCCTTCTTTATAAGAGTGTTTCATCTCATTCTCTCTCCTTTGCAAGTAAATGTTCTCTCCCTTTCCACATTCTTTTGTGGTTCCAGTTATCACAATCCTTCTTGAAGAGTATTTAATTGGCATCTCCTTTCATCTCCTTGAAAAGACATTGCATCGTTACTCCCTCCTCTTTGAATATTAATCTATTCACTCTGTGTGCCCCGCCTCTCCTCAAAATCCAGTCTCCCTTCTAAATGTAGTTGGCTCCCTTCAAAATATACTTGTCCCCCAATCTAAATCAAGTTGACTCCCTTCAGAATATACTTGTCCCCCAATCTAAATCGAATTGACTCCCTTCAAAATATACTTGTCCCCCAATCTAAATCAAGTTGACTCCCTTCAGAATATACTTGTCCCCCAATCTAAATCAAGTTGACTCCCTTCAAAATATACTTGTCCTCAATCTAAATCAAGTTGACTCCCTTCAAACTCCAGTGCCCTTTCTAATGTAGTTGGCTCCCTTCAAAATATACTCGTCCCTCAATCTAAATCAAGTTGACTCCCTTCAAACTCCAGTGCCCTTTCTAAATGTAGTTGCCTCCCTTCCAAAATTCATTGTCCTGTCTAAGTCTAGTTGCCCCCTTCAAAATCTAATTGTTCCACTTCTAAATCTAGTTAACCTCTTCATAATCTAGTTGTCCCACTTCTAAGTCTAGTTGCCCCCTTTCAAAATTCATTGCCCCGATCGAAATATATATGCCCCTTTCAAATTCATTGTCCCTTTTAAATGTAGTTGCCATCTTCTAGATCCAGTGCCCCTTCAAAATTCAGTCCTCATTTTAAATGTAGATGCCCCTTCAAAATCAAATGTCCCCTTCTAAATCTAATTGCTCCCTCCTAGAGTCTAGTTCCCCCTTCTAAATCTAGTTGGCTCCGTTCAAAATCCAGTGCCCCTTCTAAATCTATTGCCCTAATTTTGAAATAACACCTCTCTCTCTCTCTCTCTCTCTCTCTCTCTCTCTCTCTAGTGGCTCTCACTTCTTATTGTGACCTATTGTTCTCTAGTCATGGGTAGTGCCATAGCCTCTGTACCATGGTCTTCCGCTGTCTTGGATTAGAGGTCTCTTGCTTGAGGGTACACTCGGGCACGCGGTTTTATCTTATTCATCTTCCTCTTGTTTTGTTAAAGTTTTATAGTATATATTTATATTTTAATATTGTTACTGTTCTTGAAATATTTTATTTTTCCTTGTTTCCTTTCCTCTCTGGGCTATTTTTTCCCTGTTGGAGGCCCCTGGGCTTATAGCATCTTGCTTTTCCAACTAGGGTTGTAGCTTAGAAAGTAGTAATAATAATAATATTAATATTATTAATAATGATATTAATGATAATAATAATTAATAATGAATAATATTATTAATATTATTATTATTATTGTTGTTGTTGTTGTTGCTATTGTTACTGTTATTGTTATTGTTATTATTGTTACTATTACTATTATTATTATTATTATTATTATTATTATTATTATTATTATTATTATTATTATTATTATTATTAAACCAATGCTTAGCCATTCCCCCCTCTTTTATCCTAACATATGACCACCTTGAGATGTGAGAGCCCAACTTCCTACCACCAAAACTTCAACATATATTTTCTAGATCTCTCTCAATGGAGGACACAGGATCTGACACAGGATCCAACTTCCCCTTTTTGGGCTATCTGGGAGACACCACATTAAATGCCAGTACAGAGAAAACTTTTGAAAGCATAAGGCCTCAGAGTTCACTTGACCCAGAAGTTCATTCGTAACATATATCTGGTGTTGGCCCATGGTGCAAGGGAAGGATGCAATGTTGCAGAGAGGTCATGGATTTCTCTCTTTGTTGTCTTTTTTCTCAGGTGGATGAGGAAGACTTGGGTGGATTTGATTATGTTTTGGATTTTTGGGGGTTTGATTGATGTCGTAATTAGGAGTTAATACTTATTTTGTTATTTTTTTTGGTCAGTCAGTGTACGGAGACTGGTTTGATATTATTATTATTATTATTATTATTATTATTATTATTATTATTATTATTATTATTGTTGTTGTTGTTGTTGTTGTTGTTATTAGTATTATTATTATTATTATTATTATTATTATTATTGTAGTTTTT
>NC_090753.1:67075025-67077525 GCF_036898095.1 Palaemon carinicauda
TTGCAACAGGAATAGTAGCCTTCAGTAGTATCCAAAAGTATTTTTAGCAGGGATTGTAATACGAATTGTTGTAAAAAAAAAAAAAAAAAAATTTATATATATATATACAGTATATATATATATATAAATATATATATATATATATATAATATATATTTAAAGGCCGCTCATGATTGGCAGAGGCAAGGGACAGTGAGATTGCCCTATCAAGCAGGACAATGCCCTAGAGACTGATCATATATACATATATTCAGCGCCCAAGCTCCCTCTCCACTCAAGCTAGGACCAAGGAAGGCCAGGAAATTGCTGCTGATGACTTAGCAGATAGACCTATAGGCTCCCCCAAACCCCACATCTTTGGCTCAAAAGGATGGTGATGTTGCAACGACCAAAGGAACTAACGAGTTTGAGCGGAACTCGAACCACAGTCTGTAGCAAGAGAGTGGTAGCAATAAGTTGTAGCAACAGAGACGTAGCAATAAATTGTAGCAACAGACTAGTAGCAATAAGTTGTAGCAACAGAATAATAGCAATGAGTTGTAGCAACAGAATAGTAGCAATAAGTTGTAGCAACAGAAGAGTAGCAATAAGTTGTAGCAACAGAGTAGTAGCAATAAGTTGTGGCAACAGAATAGTAGCATTAAGTTGTAGCAACAGAATAGTAGCAATAAGTTGTAGCAACAGAATAGTAGCATTAAGTTGTGGCAACAGAATAGTAGCATTAAGTTGTAGCAACAGAATAGTAGCATTAAGTTGTGGCAACAGAATAGTAGCAATAAGTTATGGCAACAGAATAGTAGCATTAAGTTGTAGCAACAGAATAGTAGCATTAAGTTGTAGCAACAGAATAGTAGCAATAAGTTGTAGCAACAGACTAGTAGCAATAAGTTGTAGCAACAGAATAATAGCAATGAGTTGCAGCAACAGAAGAGTAGCAATAAGTTGTAGCGACAGAAGAGTAGCAATAAGTTGTAGCAACAGAGTAGTAGCAATAAGTTGTAGCGACAGAAGAGTAGCAATAAGTTGTAGCGACAGAAGAGTAGCATTAAGTTGTAGCGACAGAAGAGTAGCAATAGGTTGTAGCGACAGAAGAGTAGCATTAAGTTGTAGCGACAGAAGAGTAGCAATAGGTTGTAGCGACAGAAGAGTAGCATTAAGTTGTAGCGACAGAAGAGTAGCAATAGGTTGTAGCGACAGAATAGTAGCATTAAGTTGTAGCTACAGAAGAGTAGCAATAGGTTGTAGCGACAGAAGAGTAGCATTAAGTTGTAGCGACAGAAGAGTAGCATTAAGTTGTAGCGACAGAAGAGTAGCAATAGGTTGTAGCGACAGAATAGTAGCATTAAGTTGTAGCGACAGAAGAGTAGCAATAGGTTGTAGCGACAGAA
The DNA here is from genome assembly GCF_036898095.1 of Palaemon carinicauda. Classification (NCBI taxonomy): domain Eukaryota; kingdom Metazoa; phylum Arthropoda; class Malacostraca; order Decapoda; family Palaemonidae; genus Palaemon; species Palaemon carinicauda. The sequence continues at coordinate 67,076,414 of NC_090753.1, forward strand.
TAGTAGCATTAAGTTGTAAGTTGTAGCAACAGAATAGTAGCATTAAGTTGTAGCAACAGAATAGTAGCAATAAGTTGTGGCAACAGAATAGTAGCATTAAGTTGTAGCAACAGAATAGTAGCATTAAGTTGTGGCAACAGAATAGTAGCAATAAGTTGTTGGCAACAGAATAGTAGCATTAAGTTGTGGCAACAGAATAGTAGCATTAAGTTGTGGCAACAGAATAGTAGCATTAAGTTGTAGCAACAGAATAGTAGCAGTAAGTTGTGGCAACAGAATAGTAGCATTAAGTTGTAGCAACAGAAGAGTAGCAATAGGTTGTAGCGACAGAAGAGTAGCATTAAGTTGTAGCGACAGAAGAGTAGCAATAGGTTGTAGCGACAGAATAGTAGCATTAAGTTGTAGCGACAGAAGAGTAGCAATAGGTTGTAGCGACAGAATAGTAGCATTAAGTTGTAAGTTGTAGCAACAGAATAGTAGCATTAAGTTGTAGCAACAGAATAGTAGCAATAAGTTGTAGCAACAGAATAGTAGCATTAAGTTGTGGCAACAGAATAGTAGCATTAAGTTGTAGCAACAGAATAGTAGCAATAAGTTGTGGCAACAGAATAGTAGCATTAAGTTGTAGCAACAGAATAGTAGCATTAAGTTGTAGCAACAGAATAGTAGCAGTAAGTTGTGGCAACAGAATAGTAGCATTAAGTTGTAGCAACAGAATAGTAGCAATAAGTTGTGGCAACAGAATAGTAGCAATAGGTTGTAGCAACAGAATAGTAGCAATAAGTTGTAGCAACAGAATAATAGCAATAAGTTGTAGCAACAGAATAATAGCAATGAGTTGTAGCAGTAAGTTGTATCAACAGAATAATAGCAATAAGTTGTAGCCACAGAATAGTAGCAATTAGTTGTAGCAACAGAATAGCAGCAATAAGTTGTTAGCAAGAAAGTGGTAGCAATAAGTTGTAGCAACAGAAGAGTAGCAATAAGTTGTAGCAACAGAATAGTAGCAATAAGTTGTAGCAACAGAATAGTAGCATTAAGTTGTAGCAACAGAATAGTAGCAATAAGTTGTAGCAACAGAATAGTAGCATTAAGTTGTAGCAACAGAATAA
>NC_090753.1:67082525-67105025 GCF_036898095.1 Palaemon carinicauda
CTGTACTACAGAATAATGTGTAAACAAAGTAAATTCTGTGTGGAAAATTAAAAGTAATTGGGCAATGCTAATCTGCAGCTCAGACAGCTGCACTACAATATATGTAAACATAAAACTAATCCTCTGTGGAAAATTAAAAGTAATTGGGCAATGCTAATCTGAAGCACAGACAGCTGCACTACAATATATGTAAACATAAAACTAATCCTCTGTGGAAAATTAAAAGTAATTGGGCAATGCTAATCTGCAGCTCAGACAGCTGCACTACAATATATGTAACATAAAACTAATCCTCTGTGGAAAATTAAAAGTAATTGGGCAATGCTAATCTGAAGCACAGACAGCTGTACTACAGAATAATATGTAACCATAAAAATAATCCTCTGTGGAAAATTAAAAGTAATTGGGCAACGCTAATCTGAAGATGTACTACAAAATATGTAAACATAGAAAATCCTGTATGGAAAACTAAAGTAATTGGGCAACGCTAATCTGAAGACGTACTACAGAATATGTAAACATAAAACTAATCCTCTGTGGAAAATTAAAAGTAATTGGGCAATGCTAATCTGCAGCTCAGGCAACTGTACTACAGAATAATATGTAAACATAAAACTAATCCTCTGAAGAAAATTAAAAGTAATTGGGCAATGCTAATCTGAAGCACTAGACAGCTGTACTACAGAATAATATGTAACCATAAAAATAATCCTCTGAGGAAAATTAAAAGTAACTGGGCAATGCTAATCTGAAGCACAGGCAGCTGTACTACAGAATATATAAACATAAAACTAATCCTCTGAGGAAAATTAAAAGTAATTGGGCAATGCTAATCTGAAGCACAGACAGCTGTACTACAGAATAATATGTAAACATAAAACCTAATCCTCTGAGGAAAATTAAAGTAATTGAGCAATGCTAATCTGGAGCTCAGGGAGCTGTACTACAGAATAACATGTAAACATAAAAATAATCCTCAGTGGAAAATTAAAAGTAACTGGGCAATGCTAATCTGAAGCTCAGCCAGCTGTACTACAGGCATCAGTACTACAGAATAACATGTAACCATAAAACTAATCCTCTGAGGAAAATTAAAATAATTGGGCAACGCTAATCTGAATCCAATCCAGCCATAATTGGGTAAATATCACACTGCTCCACAGACCGACTCATAACTGAGAAAGATGGCACGACATTAATCAAGCCTCTGATTAAAAGAAAGCTTCGAGGCAGTAAATGACTGCAGACATCTGTAAATTAACGTTGCAATTTGCAACATGGGGAAGGGGGGTGGGTGTGAGCCCTAAGGGGGGGGGGTGAGTTGCTAATCCAACAAGCTATCTGTGGATGAAGTAGATTCGTCTCTTCAGGCTGGAGTTGCAATGATGCCAGGGGTCAGTTTGTGAATGTTGCATTATTATTATTATTATTATTATTATTATTATTATTATTATTATCATTATTATTATTATTATTGTTATTGTTATTATCATTATTGTTATTATCATTATTATCATTATTATTATTATTATAATTACTTGCCAAGCCACAACCCTAAGTTGCAAAAGCAGGCTGTTGTAAGCCTGGGGACTCCATCAAGGAAAATAGCCCAATGAGGAAAGGAAACAAGAAAAAATAAAATAATTTAAGAACAGTAACAGCATTAAAATAAATATCTCCTATATAACCCACAAAAAATAATAAGATAGAATAGTGTGCCCAAGTGTACCCTCAAGCAAGAGAACTCTAACCCAAGACAGTGGAAGACCATGGTACAGAGGCTATGGCACTACCTAAGACTAGAGAACAATGGTTTGATTTTGGGGTGTGCTTCTCCTAGAAGAGCTGTTTAACATAGCTAAAGAGTCTCTTTGAACCTTGCCTAGAGGAAAGTGGCCACTGAACAATTACAGTACAGTAGTTAACCCTTGAGAGAAGAAGAATTGTTTGGTCTTTGACCCTTGCCTAGAGGAAAGTGGCTACTGAACAATTACAGTACAGTAGTTAACCCTTGAGAGAAGAAGAATTGTTTGGTCTTTGACCCTTGCCCTAAAGGAAAGTGGCTACTGAACAATTACAGTACAGTAGTTAACCCTTGAGAGAAGAAGAATTGTTTGGTAATCACAGTGTTGGCAGGTGTATGAGGACAGAGGAGAATAGGTAAAGAATAGGCCATGTAACCCCTTGGGTGAAGAAGAATTGTTTGGTAACCTCAATGTTGTCAGGTGTATGAGGACAGGAAAATATGTATAGACAGTCGAGGTAGGCGGGGCTTCGCAAAGTAACTCGCCGCGCGGCAGGGTACTATAGAGCGTACTTTCTCACAGCGAGATGCGCCATGAGTACGTGCGTCCAACTGTACATTCAATTAAATACATAACCCTCGTCTAACATAGATGGTTAATTGATGAAATCTCACCAACACCTGTCATCCACGGTACATAAGCATTACTCGATTATTACACTAATTGATTTCGGTTAATTATATGAGTCGAGCAATTAACCGCATTATGGTACAAACCCATTAGTGTGATCCAATTGAGAAGTGATTCTTAATTGAAGAAAGCTGAATCAATTAAATAATGATAATTGCCATTATAATGCAATGTGAATGACAGATAATAGATGGATGTTAAGAAGTACAGAATGGGTTCCTAGACATGGTAAAAAAAGCAGGGTAAGGAAGGGAAGACGATGGATTGACAAACTAAGAAAGTTTACAGGTAAAAACTGGCATAGAAGGAGTGTTATATTGGAATGAGAATGACAGATAATAGATGGATGTTAAGAAGTACAGAATGGGTTCCTAGATATGGTAAGAGAAGCAGAACAAGGAAGTGAAGACGATGGATTGACAAACTAAGAAAGTTTGCTGGCATAAACGGCCATAGAATGGTTTTAAACAGAAGCGTGTGAGTTCCTAGATATGGTAAAAGAAGCAGAACAAGGAAGTGAAGACGATGGATTGACAAACTAAGAAAGTTTGCTGGCATAAACGGGCATAGAATGGTTTTAAACAGAAGTGTAATGAGTTCCTAGATATGGTAAAAGAAGCAGAACAAGAAAAGTGAAGACGATGGATTGACAAACTAAGAAAGTTTGCTGGCATAATCGGACATAGAATGGTTATAAGCAGACGCGAGTGGAAGGACATGTCTGAGGCCTTTGTCCTGCAGTGGACTAGCAACTGTTGATGGTGGGGGAATATGGCTTCAGAGAAACAAAAAGCTAGACGGTCGTTAAAGCACTCATAATCAAACGGGCTGAATCATGGATGAAACCAACTGTGCAGAAATCTTCCATAAACTTAGCTTCTACTACTACCTACCTACAAAGGAGGATCATCAACACCATGTTAACCCTTTTTACACACAACTGCAGCTTGCCACGCTTCCGGATATCAAGGCCCTTTCTTTCGAAAATGTTCTTTTCTGTACCTCTTCTGCACTCTAACGGTGTTACTATGCGTTCGCTCTCCACTCTCCCCACAAGTTCACACCCATCTCGGTCCTTTCATTTACACTAAATTTTTAAACTATTTCCTCAATGTATCTCCTCATTTCTTTTACTTTAAAGTCTTCTGACACTGCCAGGGCACTGATAATAGACATTCTTTTACTTTGCATACAAGCTCGTTAAGTTGTTAGGACCTTATAATAACAGCAGCCTTGTTCGTTCTCCATTCTCCCCACAAGGTCACACCATCTCGATCCTTTCATTTACACTAAATTTCTAAACTATTTCCTCAATGTATCTCCAAATTTCTTTTACTTTAGAGTCTTCTGACACTACCAGGCACTGATAATAGAGAAACCTGTTCAAGCTTGCCATTGCATGTTTCACATTGTTGGAATTTTGTGATATTATTACCCTCAACCATTTGTACACAAGCTCGTTAAGTTGTTGGGACCTATAATACCAGCAGCCTTGTTCGTTCACCATTCTCCCCACAAGTTCCACCCCATCATCTCCAAATTTCTTTTACTTTAAAGTTTCTGAAACTGCCCTGCACTGATAATAAACAAACCTGTTTAAGCTTGCCATTGCATGGTTCACATTGTTGGAATTTTGTGCCCTTGTTACCCTCAACCGTTTGTACATAAGCTCGTGATCTTGTTATAATCTAGCAGCCGCCTTGCCACGAGGTAAACACAGCCTCTGAGGACTCCGGCTACCGAATATATATAAAGAATTCATAATAAAATAAAAAATAAATCAAATAAATTCTCTCCCAGCATCCAAGCTAAGTAGAAATCACAAGATCATCATTCATCTCCCACAGTAAAAAATGCGATGTTTCAAGTGCGCGTTTACCATCTGCTAGTTGATGGAAGATGAAAAAAAAATGTGTGGCTTTATCAATGCAGTAATTATTAATTATTAATTAATATTATTATTAGCTAACATACAACCCTAGTTGAATAGCAGGATGCTATAAGCCAAAATAGCCCAGTGATGAAAGGGAAACAAGGAAAAATAAAATATTTCAAGAACTAACAACATCAAAATAAATATCTCCTGTATAAACCATAAAAACTTTGCCAATATAAGAGGAAGAAAAATAAGATAGAATAGTGTGCCCGAATGAACCCTCAAGCAAGAGAACTTTAATCCAAGACAGTGGAAGACCATGGTATATAGGCTATGGCACTACCCAAGATTAGAGAACAATGGTTTGCTTTTGGAGTGTCCCTTCTCCTAGACGAGCTGCTTGCCATAGCTAAAGAGTCTCTTCTACCCTTACAAGAAGAAAGTAGCCACTGGACAATTACAGTGCAGTAGTTAACCCCTTGGGTGAAGAAGAATTGTTTGGTAATCTCAGTGTTGTCAGGTGTATGAGGGCACAGGAGAATATGTAAAGATTAGGCCAGACTATTCGGTGTATATGTAAGCAAAGGGGAAAATGAACCATAACCAGAGAGAAAGATCCAATGTAGTGCTGTCTTGCCAGTCAAAGGACCCATAACTCTCTAGCGGTAGTATCTCAACGGTTGGCTGGTACCCTGACTAACCTACTACCTACCAATAAGCGTAAATGAAGTTACATGAAGTCTAACGCTTTCCTATACGCTTAATCGTCTTTCCTTAAAGGTGAAAAGACCAGAGATAAGGACTAAATTTCGACGGCGAGCCATAGTCACCCTTCCGACGCCTGGCTGGAGAGGCGAAAATGGCGAGGACAAAGAGTCAATATTGACAATTTGAAAGATTCACGCTTCCACGATGATGTAGTTGAGAAAGTGTAAACACTGAAAGTTGAAAGCAGAGAGGAAGCTGTAATAGACAAACAACAAGCTACTACTTTCTCTCTCTCTCTCTCTCTCTCTCTCTGAAAGCAGAGGAAGCTGTAGTAGACACACAAGCTACTGCTTTCCCCTCTCTCTCTCTCTCTCTCTCTCTCTGAAAGAAGAGAGGAAGCTGTAATAGACACACAAGCTACTGCTTTCTCCCCCCCCCTCTCTCTCTCTCTCTCTCTCTCTCTCTCTCTCTCTCTCTCTCTCTCTGAAAGAAGAGAGGAAGCTGTAATAGACAAACAACAAGCTACTGCTCTCTCTCTCTCTCTCTCTCTCTCTCTCTCTCTCTCTCCTCTCTCTCTCTCTCTCTCCTCTCTCTCTCTCTCTCTCTCAGAAAATTTAAAACAAAGGTGCCAATAAATAATAAGTATAATGCAAAAAAAAACAACTTCAATGAGAATAGTACGATTTCCCTCTCTCTCTCTCTCTCTCTCTCTCTCTCTCTCTCTCTCTCTCTCTCTCTCTCTCTCTCTCTCTCTCTCTCTCCTCTCTCGCATAATATAATCTTGTACTAAAAAAACAAGCGTACCAATAAAAAATAATCATAATAAAAAAACATTAAAAACAATAATACATTTTTTTAAAAACGCCATATTCAGAGATACCGTCCTCCAGCCCGGGCCCAGCCCAGCCTCTCATCAAAATGAACTCCCACTATCCCCATATATATATATATATATATATATATATATATATATATATATATATATATATATATATATATATATATATATATATATATATATATATACACATATAAATATATATGTACATATAAATATATGTATATATATATATATATATATATATATATATATATATATATATATATATATATATTTATATGTATATATATACATACATTTATATATATATATATATATTATATATATATATATATATATATATAATATATATATATATGTATGTATATATATATATATTATATATATATATATATATATATATATATATATATATATATTCCAGGCAAAATAGGAACACCAAAACTAACATTAATATTAATAAAAAGTAATATAAAATTATGTTGAATGAATCACCCTCGAAAACCCATAACAATAATTAATAACTGTATTATGAAATCATGTAGAATAATTATTTTAATGTTGTTACTGTTCTTAAAATATTTTATTTTTCCTTGTTTTCCTTTCCTCACAGGGCTATTTTCCCTGTTGGGGCCCCTGGGCTTATAGCATCTTGCATTTCCGACTAGGATTGTAGTTAATCAAATAATAATAATAATAATAATAATAATAATAATAATAATACATGACAAAGTTAAAAGTGATTTAACATAAGATCATTAAGCATTTTTAAGAACTCTTAAATTAAGAAAATGGAAAAAGACTCTGCTGAGCTAATTTTAAAATATAAATATAAATAAAATTAATAATAAAAAAAAAGATTATAATAAAAAAAAAAATATATTGGCCCCTGGCGGGTCCTTCAACCTTTCAAAACATGAATTATTCAGTTACCTTTTTTTAAGTGTGACCTAAACGAGCAGATGTGTGTAGTTGAATAGATTACATAAGTTCATTATTATTATTATTACTAGCCAAACTACAACCCTAGTTGGAAAAGCAAGATGCTATAAGCCCAAGGCCTCCAATAGGGAAAAATAGCCCAGTGAGGAAAGGAAATAAGGAAATAAATAAATGATAAGAATAAATTGACAAGTATACCATTCTAAAACCAGTAACAGCGTCAAAGCAGATATGTCCTTTATAAACTATTAACAACGTCAAAAACAGAGATATGTCATATATAAACTATAAAAAGACTCATGTCAGCCTGGTCAACATAAAAACATTTGCTGCAACTTTGAACTTTTGAAGTTCTACTGATTTAACTACCCGATTAGGAAGATCATTCCACAACTTGGTCACAGCTGGAATAAAACTTCTAGAGTACTATGTAGTATTGAGCCTCATGATGGAGAAGGCCTGGCTTATTGGGATTAACTGTGGTAATGAAGAAATATTTTTGAAATAAGTAGATATTTATTTTTTCTTTTACTTTTTTAATTTTACGTTGGATATGTAAATTTTTTCGATTTTTATAATTCTTTGACTTTTTTGTATATTTTTTCTTTTTTGAGTTCCGTAGATTAATCTTTTTTTTTTTTTTTTTTTTTTTTAATTTCCTGTTGGATTTATACTTACATATTTTCAAGTTTAATAATTCTTTGGCCTTTTTTTTATATTTTTTTTTATTTCTTATACAATATGTTCTCTCAGTTCTTCAATTTCTTATTTCGCATAAAAATGTACTTTTCATTTTTAAGTCTTAAAAATTCCTCCATTTTTTTTCACATAAAAATTTTCTTTACATTTTTTAAGTCTTAAAATTCCTCCATTTTTTTTCATTTCATATAAAAATTTCTTTACATTTTATACGTCTTAAAATTCCTCCATTTTTTAATTTCATATAAAATGTTCTTTATATCTTTTAAGTCTTAGAATTCCACCATTTTTTCATTTCACATAAAAGTTTTCTTTACATTTTTCAAGTCTTACAATTCCAACATTTTTCATTTCACATACATATATTCTTTTAATTTTTCAATTTTACAACCTCCTACATTTTTTTCATTTCACAAACATATATTCTTTTCATTTTTCATATTTTAAAATTCCTCTAAGTCATGCTTTTAAGTCTCCACTATCATACATCACCACCTTTTCTTTTAACCTCATTAAAACCATCACTACCATTCCACTATTCTTCTCCCTTCCCACTAAGCTCTTACCCTTCCATCCTCTCCACTTCCCCATTCACCCATTTTCCCCCTCTTATCCCCCTCCTCCTCCCCCCCCTACACCTATACACCAAACTACCCCCTCTCCCCTCCCATACAGTCTAAGGACGTCCTCAACCCTGCATTCATAATCAAACTCTGTCTTTTGTCTTCTCCCATTGCGGCCATTACAGAGAGACCACTTCGTTGAAGTGTACAAGTGTACGTATGTACATGAAGTACTTTTGTTAATGCACATCTGTTGCGTCTCCAGTTGCATATTGCATTTTATTTATTCAAGAGCGTTTAGTGTCTTATTTCTCCGCTTGCTCTTTAGAGCGCTGCTGGTGTAACTCCTTTCTTGCTTTGAAAAATAAAAAAAAAATAAAACAGATGTGTACCCATAAGATTACGTTGTGGTTACTGCTATAATTACTGTAAAGCAATTTACCAAACCACTGAGTTACAGTTCCAGACTTCCAGGACCTCACAATGTTAAAGGAACAGATAAATGTTTTTGCGTGGAAAACAAAAGTCCCGAGAAATTTAGTCGGAAGCAGAAAGGACGAATCGAAGAATCTTTAGTCCTGCTTAAGGTTAGGTTAGATTAGGTAAATTCAGTCGGGAGCAAATAGGACCCAACAAAGACTCTTTAGTCCTGCTTAAGGTTAGGTTAGATTAGGTAAATTCAGTCGGGAGCAAATAGGACCCAACAAAAGACTCTTTACTCCTGCTTAAGGTTAGGTTAGGTTAGGTTAGGTTAGGTTATATGGAATTATTATCATCATTTTCAAAGGGACAGAGATTTTACCAGCAGAGGGAAGCAGAGAGATATATTGCAAGATAAGATGAAGAATGATATGGAGAGAAGAGGTTTGGCGTAAGAGGATATCTTTGATAGAAGGCATTGGAGAGAGCGCATGAGGCACCCGACCCCTTAGTGTAGGGATAACAGTGGGGAAGAGAATAAAGTGAAGGATGATATGGAGAGAAGAGGTTTGGCGAAAGAGGATACCTTAGCTAGAAGGTATAGGAGAGAGGGCATGAGGCAACCGACCCCTTAATGTAGGGATAACGGTGAGGAAGAGAATAAAGTGAAGGATAATATGAAGAGATGAGGTTTGGTGGAAGAGGATACCTTAGCTAGAAGGCATTTGAGAGAGGGCATGAGGCAACCGACCCCTTAACGTAAGGATAACGGTGAGAAAGACGAAAAGGATTTTACCACCTCAACAAGTCCCACAATGTAATGTAAATGTCTCAAGAACTTAATACAAATTCACACTTCGACAAAGAGGATTTCTTCTCTCTAAAAGGATTGACAAAACAGGAACAATAGAACGTAAATTATAGTGAAGTGGGGGCTTAACAAAGCTTAAAAAACACGATGGATTTTATGAATGGTGAGAAGGGGGAAGAAAGGTGATGTTTAAGGAACAGAGGGAGAAGAGAATTGAAGGAGATAAGTGAAAGAGGAGGGTGTAATGTAAATAATAGAAAATAATAGACTGAAGGCGTGGAGGACAGATCATTCATATGGAATTATAAAAAATTATCTAAAATTAAAAAAAGATATGTTGAAAATTGAAAAAAAAAAAATTACACTGTTAGAAGTAAAACAAATAGAAATTTTTGAGTTTTACTGATTTTAACTCCAGACAAATCATATATACATATATATATATATATATATATATATATATATATATATATATATATATATATATATATATATACTTGTTTGCCTTTTTGTCTGAAGGATATTGGAAAATTTTAATAGACCTTCGTGGATAGGTAGCCAAAATGTTATGGGCTCATATATATATATATATATATATATATATATATATATATATATATATATATATATATATATATATATATATATATATATATACTGTATATATATACATATATATATATATATATATATATAAAACACATATAATTATAAACATATGGGACATATGGATACAATATGTATGTGTCATGTAAAGGAAAATAATTCCTACTAAATAAGGTAATATGTGTATTTGATCAAGTATTTTATGAGTTTTATTCGTTAGTTAAACGATAGAGAGACATTGAAAAAGAGAGAGAGAGAGAGAGAGAGAGAGAGAGAGAGAGAGAGAGACGAGAAAAATAAAATCAGAGTGAGGTGGTAGTTGAGAGGCACTGTTTGTGAAAAGTGCTGACATAAGCGATAAATTGGCCAAAACAACGCAATTGGAATGCGCGTCGGTTACCTTGCCGAGAAATCGGAAGTGACATATGTATGACGTTACCATTACGTCAGATGAAGGGACCAATAGAACACAAGAAGAGTCACATGACGTGACGCAATTACAACGCCCTTGTTCTGGGATACTTAAGCAACAAGCGCATCGAGGAACCAGCTCTTCCCTACAAGTAACCGCGAATATCGGTTGTCCCTTCTCCCTCTCCCCCCCGTCATGGGGGAGGCCTTACCCCTGGTGCACAGAGTTGGCCTGCACTAACGAAACGTCAAGTTAACAAGATATTTTACAAAGACGGACAACGAAGGGACCGAGTTCCCTAACTGCCAACAAATTACCTTTCATCCGGGAGGTACGAGATTATCTTCGATGAAGGAGAAATTACCAAGAAGCGTGTCCATGAGAAGACACAGCTATGAAGAAGCGATCCCCAAACCGCATAAATAGAAGTCAAGTATTTCGCATCCCAATTGCTGAAGTGGTAGCAGAAGTCTACGGTTGCAGCCTCCAATCTTCAAGAAATTATATTGATCCAGTCTGTATTTAAACCCATGTAGAAGATTACTGTAAAGCTAATGTACATCAAAGTTCCAGAAGTAAAGTTAAGGAACTATACGGCATTTTACCATCACCCACTTTCCTGAGGGTCTAGAATTAAATAATATTTTTGCACTGAAAGGATTGAAGAGATACATTTATTTAATTAAAATAATATTAAAGTGGTGCTTAATGAAAGAAAAAGAAAATGCCCAATAAAGCATCACAAATGGTGGCAGCTTAAATGGATAAAATGCCGTGATGATATTTTTCAGTGCATATATTAATGACTAAATTCTTCCAGATACCAGTTGTACACCTTTGCAGAATAAACATCAAGAAACTCAGAAAAATAGTGAGGACGTGAGACGAAGCAAGAGTCTAAACACAAGAAACCAATACCTAAGCGAAGAAGATGAAAACAAAAGGACAAGAAAGAAGAAATGTGAGTAAAAGAATCTCTCTCTTAAATAAGTCTCTCAGTTTAAAAGTGAAAAAAAAAAAAAAAACTTGTCTCTCGTTTAAGAATAGGAATTTTTTTTTATTCGCTAGGGTTTCTTGAATGATGCATGAATTACTTTGTATTTTTTCTTGTGTAAAATAAGATGTATTATGATTTTTTAAAGTGATGGTAATGATGTTAGCCCAAAGAATATATAAAAGGGAAATGTGATTTAAAATTACGCAAGTAGGTGAAAAATACAAACGAGCAACGTCCCATAAAAAAGTGAGTTTGAAGAATTAACAAACCTTACTAACCCCGCTAATATGAATTCAGTAGGGAAATTAACACAGTTTTTGTGGAAATATAGGTAGGAATAACCAAGATAAAAGAAGGTTAGAGAAATATACCGTGTGTAAGTGGTTAGCTGATATTGAAAGTAGAATAGTTAGTCTGAGAATAAACAATGAGACAGCAGAATTAAACAGGCTATGTTAACCGTGTATACAAATGTAAGTGATGCTCACATAACCTTGAATGGTAAGTAATTTAAAAATGCAGCAAATCTGAGTGAGTTTCAAAAATAATGTAGGCAACTATGGCGATCAGCCAAAGAGACAGACAGGTTAACAAATCTACAAAAGTTCCTATAGGTAAAATATGAGGGTGGCTCGGTAAATGAATTTGCCACACAAATGGAGGTTCACGTAGCAACAGAAAAAGGAACAGGATTCCTTTGCTAACGGTAAGTTTATTGCTAATGATAATTCCCTATATATAGAAATAAATGAGGCATTAAAATATGTGAAAAATAGCATCCTAGATATGAGTTTTACAAAAAGAAAAGGGAAAATAGCAAAATGATAGGAAATCAGGAAGAAAAATCCTAAGGGACTAATAGCCACAAAATCCTACCAGAGAAATTTTGAGTAATTTAAATAGATGCAGGGAAGTTAGAACAGCAGACTGGAACGAGGCGCAAAAATTACCCTAGAGTTAAATAGAATAATGGGCAGAAATTTAGGTCAAAGACAGTTTAAAGAAATAAAGATGACACATTTAGGTCTAGGGAAAGATTACATAAAAAGGGGATAGAAATCAGGTAATATAATGAAAAAGGGAAAACATACAGGGAGAAGGGCAGGCACAGAGATAAAGAAACCCGACATGAAATTAAACAAAGACACTTCTCAGAAAGCCCTCCGGCACAAAGAAAGTGAAATACAAATCCTCCAAATAGTGAAAAGAAAACAATTAAAAATAGTTAGCCGGATAGAAAGGAAGTCAGGAAGACGAAAAATTTTATATAGGAAAGATAGGCATATGTAGCGGAGGTACATCCACGTTGCAAGTGACTATTTTATCTTATAGAGACTCTGGCAAATATAGTTGATATACTAGGATGCAATACAATGATAGAATATTAAGAAATACCTGCTTCCAAATTTTAAGGGTGAAAATAAAATGATATGCAGAAATGAAATGCAAACAAGTAAAAATCAAGGGGTATGAACCGTCAGGTTAGGTAGAGAATTAAATGCCAAAATGTGCCCAATGATGAATAAAGATGTAATTTTTTGTAACATTTCCCAATAGAGCCTTAAGATATCGTTCAAAAACGATACAATGATGAAGTAAGAATTTTGTTTGTGAGAAGTGCAGGCTTAAAATAAAGAAAAGAAAAAAATGAGATAGTCAGGGTATGATTCTACTTGTCAAAGACAAGTCTTTTACAAAACTGGCCACTTTGTATAAGACGAATTTGACAGGAGAAACAGACTCCAGACTAAGAAAGGGAAACGGAAATAGATTAAAAAGACAAGGAGAAATAGGAAGAGTAGCCAAGAATAGATATACTCCTTGTCAATATGTGACAGGCGCCATATAAATAAAATAGAATGTCGACAGAAATACAGTGAATAAAATAGAATAGCCTAAATAAAAAGGGAATTCCAAGAAATAAATGTCATAGGCAATTGAAGCTATAGGCTTATAGAATTAAAAGAAATGTTGTTGTTGTTAGGCACAAAGATTTAAGATGAAGATATAGGCATATGAATAATAAATGAGCTATGATGCTATTAAATAAATAAAGTCTGATCAGTACTGAAAATATAAAAAGCTAGAAATTAGCTAGAGAAGTCATAATGATGCCTAAATAAAAATAACCCGCAGAGATAAAGAAGATAGGTTAACTAAAAATAGGATGCCAGAGTCTGTCAAAAGAGACAATAATGCAGTTCAGATGAAGGAAAATACAAGCACACTAACTAATTAATACTACTCCGGATAAAATAACTCATCTGAATAGCGGGTAATGACTTCTAAAATAAAGGAGTAGAGATTACAGTTAGGTAATCAGAAAGGGGCAAAAATTTACCATAAGGAGCATAGAAATAGGGATAGATGAGAAATAGGCAGAGATTAGCCATTGCAGGCGATAGGTTAGGCAGAAAAGAATAGAAACATCGGCGCCAGAACCTGCCCAGAGAAACTGTCAAAAACTTATTAAAACTTTTTAAATACCGGTATGAATCATGAAATATTACCTATCAGCCAACGCCCCATAACGAACACGGTGAGTGTTAAAATGAATCAATAAGACTCCTTATAAATCTCCCTAGATATATTACCCAATGAGGATAGAAGTTAGACTAGTAGATCATCATAAGTAGAATATAAATGACATGTCTATCCCGATAAATAAATAATATTTGGCTCGATTATTGAGGAGTAAAATATTGTAAGTACCATGGTCAAAGAATACAAGCCATTCACGGCTATTAGCATTTTGAAGAATGTTAAAAATTAGAGTGAAGTCGACGGGCTCACTCAGCTCCTCTAACTATTGACAGAATGATGATCTAAATTTGGAGACAGAAAGAATAAGCCTATAGAATGATGTTACTAAGTTTAGTAAGAATATAGAGCCATAAGAATAATAGAACTAGTCTAGAATAGGGAGAATAGCAGGATAAAGAGCCAGATAAAAGAGTGACCCATCCCTAGATTTGAATAGGGTAAGTAAACAGAGTAGATAGATTTAAGATATGTAGAGAAATAAGGGTTAAAGTGGAAATCCTGCTCCACTAAGATTGACAGATGTAAAAGATTTTTTTTAGAAATGATAGGATCTTAGGGATAATAAGCAGTATTTGCTAAATTACCCAAGCCTTAAAATAAAGTTAACCTAAAATATGTAGTGTGCAAATGAAATAGAAGGCTATAAATAATGAAGAGAAATGAATTTTGATCCTACATTACCTTAACCCGATCTCTTAACCAGGAGTTATAAAAATAATGTGTGAAGCCTCATAAATATAAAAAGAAATGTCTCATTAAAAATGTAAACCCGAAGAAGGGTACTGAATCATGAGAGTAGTCTTAAATTAAATGATAATAACCGAGTAGGATAGATTATCCAAATAATGGTCTAGAGAAGTTTAAAAATTTGTTTAGGGCATAGAGTATATGTGCTTATTGCTCATGAGAATGATTGTGATTTTACAGTCCAAGAAGGACTATTGTGGATGAAAGAATAAAAGGAATCTTAGGAGCCTTAAAGTACTGGATGTTTGTCCAGGATAAATCACTTTATTGGTAGGTTTATGATGATAAAAGAAGGATATTTAAAAGGACAGGAAGATGTTAAAAGGAAATATAACTACCAATATTTTGTTTCAGTTGTCAGGTATGAAACCTAGAAATAAGAAGAATTAAAATAGAACAAGAGAAACCAAAGGTTAATAGAAATGATGTAGAGGAATTACTCCCAAAAATAGGAATCATATAACAGGATGGCATATTGCTTAAAGGAATACATACAAAGAATAGGGAGAAATACTTGTTCATGAATAGAAATTCCTGACATACTAACAAAATACTAACAAAAACTCATGCTCAAGTTAGTAGGACATCCAGTAATCAAAGACTGCATTTAATGATGAAATAAATTTTTGACCTAAGATAGATGTTTGAGATCGTAAAATTAAAGCCTACATATAAGAAGTAGTCCTCACTTCACTCCGCATTCTCTACAGGTATAAACATAATAAAACATTAAATTGCATTATAGCGCACCGTGCCGGTTGACGCCAGGTTTATTTTTCCAATGAATCATACTTTTGAAACACAATATAGATGTAACATCACATATTCTAATAACTTCTACAAACTTCTGTACTGATATAGCAGTGCATATTTAAAACAAAATGAACAAACTTTCAAATTAACATATAAGCCTCCTCTGCCGCCCAGGAAAAACCATAGATAAAAAACAAAATCTCAAGTTTTGAAAAAACTATGGAAACCTGTGTATCCACGGCAATAATGCAGAGTAACTCAAATTTGAGTGGTGGAACCTCACTCTTGTACTACTAATAAATAATAATAATAATATTAATAATAAATTCGACTTGCTCGGGCTAGCGTGCGCTAGAAAGTGACGACTTACTAAATACCTCTTCAAACATCGAATAAGTTTCACCCAACACTAAATTCTCATTGGCCACTGCCTACATAACAACTGAACTTAAGTAACAAGACACTTAAGATCTGCTTACATGTCGTTAGGACAATTATTTTTCGCTATACTTCGTAACGCGAAAAAATTCTAGTCCTCACTTCACTCCGCATTCTCTACAGGTATAAACATAATAAAACATTAAATTGCATTATAGCGCACCGTGCCGGTTGACCCTAGAAAATACCAAAGAAAGGGAGAGAAGGGAAGAAATGGAGAGAAAGAAATAAATGTTCCGATTGAATGATTTACACATTTAACCTCTTTTTGAAGCCTTTGACAAACATGTTTACTTGAAACAGACTACCAACACTCATGTCTATGAAGACACCTATCATTGACGTTATCGTTTGCGCTGTTTGAACTTGTAGCCACAGTTTTAACAAAAAATTCTGTTTAGTTACATTACAGAAGCTTTTAAAAAACTTCATAAAGATAAATCGATCAAAGGACAAAATCATTCCAGCTTCCTCTGTATCAAGCAAAATACATAAAATATGGAAAAGCATTTGTGACAACTTCCGATATCAAAAACTTCACAGTATTGGTGATTATTTCATTTTTTTTTTTTTGGATCAACTAAGAAATCTTCAAATTACAATAAACTTAATTCCCTAAATCTCAGATAAGAATGATCTATCAAAATAATAAAGAAGTTTTTCAATATAGGAAAATATAATCCGCACGGATTCTGCAACACCATATTATCAAAAAGATCCTTTGTATGCACCGATCTACCAGCTTAATGTTTCACAGGTGCTTGCAAAGATTTAACAAGTGAATTTTCCGTTGGATCTATGTAGCCCCTCATTTCATGCATGCACGTTATGGCATAAATAGCTTGATCACTGGAGATTACTAAAGCACCGGAATCTAATAAAAGCGTCATAAATAAAGCAACATTCAATGGCATTTCGCTTTGCTCGTGACCATTATTGTAAGTTTCTCTTTGTTGAAAGACAAGTTGGTAGCCCTTGTCGGTGCTGTCATTCATCGATGATAGAAGATGCCCATGACAACTGAGGTCCCCCAATTTCCTGTCCAAATTAGATGCCACCGTTAAAGACGACTGCTGGCATTTCATTGCATTCACGATCCTGGAAAGCAGATTCCAAAAATAAAACATTGTACATATATACTTATAATTTCAAAAACCTTTACCTTCTATATCAAAGTTAAATTTCAGCGAAAAATTTCCCATTTTTTTATCTTTTTTTATCTTTGCCGTGTGTAATAAACCTTTTGTTACGTAAACACTCAAAGTTTAACAATAAAGTTTCCCTCGTTAATATCAACAGTCAAGATGGAGACGACTTTCACTCTGGAATATTCTACTTAAGAATTTTTACCTCTATTTTATTAATGACCTTTGGTATAAAGCACCAAACCTCAAGTTAAAGCATCAATTCCCTCTGTACCGGGACACCAATATTAGAGATTAAAAACCTCAACATATTTCAAAAATTAGAAAAACAGTCTAAAGAATGAATAACTCTCACAAGTCCATAACTCTGAAAAATGTAAGCAAGAATTGACCATTCATCCATGTTAGTTGACAAAACTTCAAAAAATCCGCTCTTTTGTACTCTTTCTGGGCTAACATACATTGATGACCTGAACAGTGTATTCAGTACAAGTTTCAATTCTTTGGTTTTCTATGATTTCCAAATCTGGCTTTTTGCTACCTACTTGCATTAAAATCGATTTTTTTTTTTTTTTTTTTTTTTTTTTTATCTGGAACAACGTTCAAACATTGCCAAAGTACTTTACATAATTCTGTCGACTGCCTCCTGCTCCTTCATGTTTAATTTTAAAGATTCATTTGCTGTCCAGTTTCCAACCACTCTTTTCATAATAAAAAAATGCGCTGTATTCATCGCTAAAAACATCAGAACTACTCCAAACCTACTACTGAGGTGTCACAACATATAAATTTCCCAACACCAGAGGAGTCATAATATAACTTAAATCTGAGGAGTCACAATATAGCGGTAAATTTCCTATGTCTGAAGCGTCGCAATATAGCGGTAAATTTCGTATGAGGCGTCGCAATATATTGATAAGATTGCCTACATCTGAGGCTTCGCAATGTGATAAATTGCCTACATCTGATGAGTCACAAAATAGTAATTAACTGCCTACATCTTAGGCGTCACAATAGAGTGATAAACTGCCTACATCTGAGGCGTCACAATATAGTGCTAAACTGCCTACATCTGAGGCGTCACAATATAGTGCTAAACTGCCCACATCTGAGGCGTCACAATATAGTGCTAAGCTGCTACAGTACATCTGAGGCGTCACAATATAGTGATAAACTGCCTACACCTTAGGCGTCACAATATAGTGATAAACTGCCTACACCTTAGGCGTCACAATATAGTGATAAACTGCCTACACCTTAGGCGTCACAATATAGTGATAAACTGCCTACATTTTAGGCGTCACAATATAGTGATAAACTGCCTACATTTTAGGCGTCACAATGAAGTAATAGGTTAAATAAGCCTGATGCAAGTATATAGTTAAAGTAACGACCAAAATAAAAACAATGAATTTCTGCGTCAAAACGTGATCTCAAGTAGAGCATCTGATATTTCCCCATTAAGTTCTCAACTAGCTTTGCTCAATATGTAAAAATACAGAAATACTTTATCGTTTTCATTTTAACAATACCTCACGACAAATTTCGTGGAAATTATGTAACAGACAATTATGTCCAAAAGAGATTCGTTAAAATAACGTTTTTGTTAATTCAGAAGGTTTGGCATCTAAACAAGGTCTTTAACGACATAGTTTATCCTAATACTGTAGTTACGAAATTTGCCTTCAGTATTCGTCCACTGTAAACCTTTCAAAATATAATTTAGAGTCTGTAAACCAATTATACTCTCTTGTAAATAAATCCAAATCTTGAAGCTTTTAAAGTAAATAGCTAGCATCCAATGCCCCTTCAAAACAACCATCCGCAGCTATGCCATCATCTAAAAATACTTCAATTTTCACTTCCTTAGATCTCCAATATCTAACAGACTTAAGAACTTTAGTAAAGATGTACAGCCGCTTTCAAAAATATCTAAAGATAATCCATTATAAAAACTTTTTAAATTTTTCCCCAATGAGAAAGATATTGGCAACGTTTTAATAGATTTCTATGCGATAAGCAGATTGTAGACTGATTAAATCCTTAAAAAGTTTGTAAAAAAAACCAGCCTTTGCTTACCATATCCATTCTTGGTCACCGTCAAAGGAATTATTTCTTAGTTTTTCTGATACCAGTGTCACCCATTCTCTTTTAATAAATTCTGATTCGTCCCTTTCTGACCTATTGTTACCCAATCCAACAACCACAGTAACGATTTTGAAATGGAATTTTGTGATCGCCCTTTTAGACGTCAATGCTCATCTTACCGGACCCAATCTAATTCTGTTCAATGTATTGTGAATAACAACAACCAACAGGCGATTAAAAACAATAAAATAAAATAAACACAATGCTCCAATTTCCTTGTACCAACTGCTAAGTATACAAAATAAAAACAGCTATATTTTCACTTATCTTTTCGACGTCTTTCTTGGTACATTCCCGGCTAAAATGTCAACTCTCGGCCTTTATTGAGCTCTAGACTTCTTCCATCAAAGTTGATATGAATCCACACTTTCCCTCGATCTTTAACTAGCTTGACACTTTCGGCGATGCTGCTCTTTGCGTACTAACTCGTTTCTGCAGCAGTTTTAGATGTTCCTTGTCCTCCAAGTTGATAAACAATTGCATCTAATGCTAACATTTCGTATCAGTTTCCTCAAAATAACGCGATGCTCATTCAAATGGTTTTCCATCATACTTTAACGAGGTGCGGATACTTGTTGAATATTCTGCTGGAAATCGGATAATAGATTGTCCATCACTTCTGGAAACGGTTTCAGCATTCTGATTGCTAGCGTGAAAACACTATTCACATCTGAAGCTGTATTTGACCCTGCCTGGCGTCCTGGCTAATAAATTCGACTTGCTCGGGCTAGCGTGCGCTAGAAAGTGACGACTTACTAAATACCTCTTCAAACATCGAATAAGTTTCACCCAACACTAAATTCTCATTGGCCACTGCCTACATAACAACTGAACTTAAGTAACAAGACACTTAAGATCTGCTTACATGTCGTTAGGACAATTATTTTTCGCTATACTTCGTAACGCGAAAAAATTCTATAAAGGTCATATAAGGGTAAGAATCCTTTAGAAATTACGATTGCATTTTCTCAATCCCATAGTGGTGGTACCAACGGACTACCAGGGACTCTGTTCCCAGAACTTGACAAATGATAAAAACATACTGGTCTACATAGAATTTGATTTCACAAAGAAATGGTTAATGAGTCTGTAACAGAATAATTTGAGACCAGGATAAATAACTAGACATTCGTGTCTATAGATATTCTCTTGGGCAAAGCTCCCGAAGTTACTAGAGATTAATGAAAACTGTGCAATATTTTTCTTGTAGTAAGAAGGGTGAAATAAGCCATGATAAGTCAAGTTCAAATAGAGAAAAGGAGGCAAATAAAATAATAGCAAGGGGTTGAGGATGTCCTGCGAACTATATATAGACCAACATAGAAGACTAATAACAATTACTTAAAGAGAACGAATTTACTTTGAAATAACTCGGTATATAGGAAAGAGATTTTTTTTTTGTTAGGTAGATTTAAGAAAGACTACTAAACTCCTTGGGAAATGAAATAAAAAATATCTGGGCACTCAAACAAATATTGAGGGTAACAAATGAGTGAAATCTTTTAATTATGTAAAGTGTGTTATCCTAGAATTTGAATATGTATTCCGTAATCAGCAAAGAAGGTCCAAATCATAAATGTCTCCAAACAATTAATTAAGGGACCACACAGAGTATTTAGTTGCAAACTAACATGAAATGTTTTTGATAAAGTTATGGGTAATGAAGACAGGTGAAATATGAACCCATAGGTGATTGCATATTTACAAATGTATTGATTTTGTTTGCAAGTTTGAATAAATAATGATGCCATTAGAGCAAAAGAATTATTACTGCATTTTATAGGCGGTGCATTGATTGATATTTTTTTTTTGGTGTAACACGTGTAACAATGATAAACATGCATGTATACAATGAATTTTATTATGTTTTGATGATGATTAAGTTAACTTAAATAATTATGAAGAAGGAAAAGATTTAAGTGATTAAAAGATAAGATGTGCACCAATAATGAACTTAGAAGTTAAATGTCTCAAAGGGATATTTTAGGCCCATAATAATCATGCAGGTAATAGTGAGCAATTAAGTACAAATGGTGAATTACAATAATTAAACCTTTCATTTTGAAGTTAAAAAAGAGTGTGTGTGGAAACACACGAATTGATTTTTATGCCTGTGTAGTAGATGAATCCTTGAAGAAAGGATAAATAAGGTATTTTAATTGAGACAGTCTGCAATTGATTTCTTTAAAGAAAAGTTTTAACATTGAAATGTAAGTTCCTGTCACTTGAATTTTGTGAATTCCCTTCTGAATGCAATATATATATAGTTGAGGATGGAAGTTCTTGAGATAAAAATAATACGCAGACAAGGTGCAAATAAGATTCAAATTGATAAACATGATTTTGTTATGTATTGAATATGTTTCTTTATTATGAAATGATTATGATGTTTGATGATTTAAGACATTGATATATTTGAGTTTTTGATTTTACTCATTATTTTTATGAAGAAGGTGAGAAATATTTCTTTTGATGCCATTAATTAACAATGATTTATCATGATGATATTGATGAGTAAATAAGGTACCATAATGATGTTTTACAAATGTTTATTGATACTGATTACAAATGAGTAATACTCTTGATGAGTTATAATGTGCATGACACATAATTATTTTGTTGCAGAAATATTTTGATTGATTTGAGTTGATGTTATGTGTGTTTGAACGTTTATTTTCTGCCCTTTGTTGCATTGCATTGAAGAAATGATTTTTGTGTTTACATCAATAAGACCAAGATTTTGAGGTCATAGGTAATGGAAAATATGAATTGAATAGAAGTTAAAGGTGAAGGCATTTCCTAATTGATTGCGCAGTTGAACACAGAAGACATTATTAATTTTGCCTTACGTACCCAGTGAATTGAGGGTTAAATATTCCATTATCAAGAATTAAGAAAAATAATATGTTTCAATATTGTGTTGAATTATTTGAAGGGAACAGGAAGTTTTTCCTAAACATATATTGATGATAAACTTATGCAATTGCATTGTTTTAAAAATGGTTGATGATGATTTTCTTTTGATGAAGATGATTTTGATTTATTGCACTAAGGTGCATATTATTTTATTGATGATGTTTTTGATTTATTGCATTGAAATGCATATTATTTGATGATGATGATTTTGATTTATTGTGTTGAAATGTATTTCTTTAGGTGATGATGAATTATTGATGAATTATCTTTGGGTAAACCATGAAATGAGTTAATAAGATGTGAATTCCACAGGAATTCAGGTACGTGACCGAGTGGTGTCATGTAAAGGAAAATAATTCCTACTAAATAAGGTAATATGTGTATTTGATCAAGTATTTTATGAGTTTTATTCGTTAGTTAAACGATAGAGAGACATTGAAAAAGAGAGAGAGAGAGAGAGAGAGAGAGAGAGAGAGAGAGAGAGAGAGAGACGAGAAAA